>NC_052324.1:29415213-29560213 GCF_016432855.1 Salvelinus namaycush
TCTGTCAGATGGCCCCACTATATGGACTAGGACTGGGACACGGGTGAGATATGGCTGTGTGACACCACCACAACCTCTGGGCTTACTTTGGGCCACAGAGACAACGTGCCACTGACACCCCCCATGCCAACAGGGACGCCCCTTCCGGATACCTCTGTCCCTGCCCTCACCCCACCTCTTCCCTTGTCCTCCACCCTGCCCTCCTTCTCACCCCAGCCCACCTCTTCCCTTGTCCTCCACCCTGCCCTCCTTCTCACCCCAGCCCACCTCTGCCCTGTCTTTCACCCTGCCCTCCCTCTCACCCCAGCCCACCTCTGCCCTGTCTTTCACCCTGCCCTCCCTCTCACCCCAGCCCAGCTCTGCCCTGTCTTTCACCCTGCCCTCCCTCTCACCCCAGCCCACCTCTGCCCTGTCTTTCACCCTGCCCTCTGTCTCACCCCAGCCCACCTCTGCCCTGTCTTTCACCCTGCCCTCCCTCTCACCCCAGCCCACCTCTGCCGTCTTTCACCCTGCCCTCCGTCTCACCCCAGTCCACCTCTGCCCTGTCTTTCACCCTGCCCTCCCTCTCACCCCAGTCCACCTCTGCCCTGTCTTTCACCCTGCCCTCCCTCTCACCCCAGTCCACCTCTGACCTGTCTTTCACCCTGCCCTCCCTCTCACCCCAGTCCACCTCTGCCCTGTCTTTCACCCTGCCCTCCCTCTCACCCCAACCCGCTCCTGAGCTTCTGAACACACACGCCTCCCCGACATGTCCAAACACACATGTGACATGACCCAGCATGACATGGCAGCGTAAAATACACTCCTGGAGACTACTAGACTTCAGGCATGATAGTGAAACAGACCACAGAGGGAGAGGGAGAGAGGAGGGAGAAAGGGAGAAGAGAGAGTGAGAGGAGTGAAAGAGAGAGAGGAGATAAAGTGTTAGGAAAAGAGGGAGAGTGAGAGAGGGAGAAATTAGGGAAACTATAAGGAAGAGAGGGAGAGAGAGAGAGAGTGTGAGAGAGAGCAAGAGAGAGCGCAAGAGAGCGCGAGAGAGCGAGAGCGCGAGAGAGAGCGAGAGAGAACGAGGGAGAGTGAGGGGGAGGGGAGATAGAGGTTGTGGTTTATCTGAAGACGCAGCTTAACAGTGTCTGTCTGTTGAGAGGGTGAAAGGCAGAACGAGAGAAAACAATACATGAGCAGAGTTGATTAGTTACTGGAGGGAGAAGTTAGTGTTTAACATTATATGAAATTCATAAAGTAGTAGACAGTGGTAAACAAATCAGGTCTTCAGGTAACATCTCTGCTATGGTCTGTGAACTACTCTCAACGTTAGCATGACAATCACATTCTCATTTACATTTTTACTAAACTAGTAAAAACAGCTCCATATCTGCTCGCATGCAAACTCCCTCTGTCTACTTCTCTCTCTCTCCATCGCTCCCTCTTCTCTCTCTTTCTCTCCCTTTTCCCTCTCTCTTCACATCTCCATGGCGATGATGCTGCTATGAGTCACCCCCACACTGCTCCTCAGTTTGGTTTAAAAACAGGAGAATATGGGAGTGGAGAAGGGCTCTGTTGCCCTGGAAACAGACTGGGGGTCCCTCCGACCCCACACTCCACCACCCCCTCCACCCCCACTGGTCCAACGTACTCTGAGCCAGGAGATCCAAGAAAGTCTGTCCCTATAATGTGTTTATGTGATATACATATACAAAACATTAACACACAAGCACACATTTATCCTGTACCGGAAAAATAGATGAAAAATCACTCTCTTCAATGCTGACAGGCAATCATGGAAGACAATTAAATGTTTACAAACAGAACATCTTTAGATGTATGTATACCGTATACACAGTATGTGGTGTGTGTGTATGCAGTGTGTATGTGAAAGGTGTGAGTATATATACGTATGTTTGCTCTTTCTAAGTACATTGTGTCCTGGAAAGTACCCTGTGATGTCATGATGGGAGAATGTAATGAGGTGATGAGGTCATCAAAGCCACAGAAATGCACTCTGGTAGGCTTGTACTAACAGGCAGGTAAACAGCCAGCTTTAGGGCCAAAGGGGACCACACACACACAAACATATGCTCATGCGCACGCACGCCCACAGTCATTGTGTGAGTGTGTGTGTGTGTGTGTGTGTGTGTGTGTGTGTGTGTGTGTGTGTGTGTGTGTGTGTGTGTGTGTGTGTGTGTGTGTGTGTGTGTGTGTGTGTGTGTGTGTGTGTGTGGAGGACAGGGTCATATCAGGACTATGGTGTTTTCAGTTAAACAGAGCAGACCAAACCCTTGTGTTCAGCTACCACACCCTACTGTCCCTGGATCCCTGCCAGAGGCCAAAAAACATACCTGCCTATGTGTGTGTGTGTGTGTGTGTGTGTCTGTGTTTGTGTCTGTGTTTGTGTGTGTGTGGGGGGGGGGGGGGGGGTGAGTAGAGAGAAAGGGGGATAGAGGTATGGAGTTGATTGAATATGCATGTGTGTATGTACGTGTCTGAGCATGAGTGAATGAGTGTGTATGTACAGTTGAAGTCGGAAGTTTACATACACTTAGGTTGGAGTCATTAAAACTAGTTTTTCAACTACTCCACAAATTTCTATAAACTATAGTTTTGGCAAGTCGGTTGGGACATCTACTTTGTGCATGACACAAGTCATTTTTCCAACAATTGTTCACAGACAGATTATTTCACTTATAATTCACTGTATCACAATTCCAGTGGGTCAACATTTTACATACATTTTATATACATTTGACTGTGCCTTTAAACAGCTTGGAAAATTCCAGAAAATGATGTCATGGCTTTAGAAGCTTCTGATAGGCTAATTGATGTACCTGTGGATGTATTTTAAGGCCTACCTTCAAACTCTGTGCCTCTTTGCTTGACATCATGGGAAAATCAAAAGAAATCAGCCAAGACCTCAGAATTTGTTTTAGACCTCCACAAGTCTGGGTCATCCTTGGGAGCAATTTCCAAACGCCTGAAGGTATCACGTTCATCTGTACAAACAATAGTACGCAAGTATAAACACCATGGGACTATGCAGCTGTCATACCGCTCAGGAAGGAGACGCATTCTGTCTCCTAGAGATGAATGTACTTTGGTGCGAAAAGTGCAAATCAATCCCAGAACAACATCAAAGGACCTTGTGAAGATGCTGGAGGAAACAGGTACAAATGTATCTATATCCACAGTAAAACGAGTCCTATAGTGGGGCAAAAAAGTATTTAGTCAGCCACCAATTGTGCAAGTTCTCCCACTTAAAAAGATGAGAGAGGCCTGTAATTTTCATCATAGGTACACTTCAACTATGACAGACAAAATTAGGGAAAAAAATCCAGAAAATCACATTGTAGGATTTTTAATGAATTTATTTGCAAATTATGGTGGAAAATAAGTATTTAGTCACCTACAAACAAGCAAGATTTCTGGCTCTCACAGACCTGTAACTTCTTCTTTAAGAGGCTCCTCTGTCCTCCACTCGTTACCTGTATTAATGGCACCTGTTTGAACTTGTTATCAGTATAAAAGACACCTGTCCACAACCTCAAACAGTCACACTCCAAACTCCACTATGGCCAAGACCAAAGAGCTGTCAAAGGACACCAGAAACAAATTGTAGACCTGCACCAGGCTGGGAAGACTGAATCTGCAATAGGTAAGCAGCTTGGTTTGAAGAAATCAACTGTGGGAGCAATTATTAGGAAATGGAAGACATACAAGACCACTGATAATCTCCATCGATCTGGGGCTCCACGCAAGATCTCACCCCGTGGGGTCAAAATGATCACAAGAACGGTGAGCAAAAATCCCAGAACCACACGGGGGGACCTAGTGAATGACCTGCAGAGCTGGGACCAAAGTAACAAAGCCTACCATCAGTAACACACTACGCCGCCAGGGACTCAAATCCTGCAGTGCCAGACGTGTCCCCCTGCTTAAGCCAGTACATGTCCAGGCCCGTCTGAAGTTTGCTAGAGAGTATTTGGATGATCCAGAAGAAGATTGGGAGAATGTCATATGGTCAGATGAAACCAAAATATAACTTTTTGGTAAAAACTCACCTCGTCGTGTTTGGAGGACAAAGAATGCTGAGTTGCATCCAAATAACACCATACCTACTGTGAAGCATGGTGGTGGAAACATCATGCTTTGGGGCTGTTTTTCTGCAAAGGGACCAGGACGACTGATCCGTGTAAAGGAAAGAATGAATGGGGCCATGTATCGTGAGATTTTGAGTGAAAACCTCCTTCCATCAGCAAGGGCATTGAAGATGAAACGTGGCTGGGTCTTTCAGCATGACAATGATCCCAAACACACCGCCCGGGCAACGAAGGAGTGGTTGACTCCAATGCTTCCCACAGTTGTGGGAAACTGTTGAGAGTGAAACACCCAGCAGCGTTGCAGTTCTTGACACAAACCGGTGCCTGGCACCTACTACCATACCCTGTTTAAAGGCACTTAAATCTGTTGTCTTGCCCCATTCACCCTCTGAATGGCACACATACACAATCCATGTCTCAAGGCTCAAAAATCCTTATTTAACCCGTCTCCTCCCCTTCATCTACACTGATTGAAGTGGATTTAACAAGTGACATCAATAAGGGATCATAGCTTTCACCTGGATTCACCTGGTCAGTCTATGTCATGGAAAGAGCAGGTGTTCCTAATGTTTTGTACACTCAGTGTACATCCTCACTACCGTAGAGACACACACACACACACACACACACACACACACACACACACACACACACACACACACACACACACACACACCCTTTGTAAAATGTGGAATTCTTTAATAAGAAACCAGAGTGTTTAAATGTCTGTTTTTTTATATTAGATTTGTTAACATGCTTGAGTTGCTTTCATAGGTCTTACAAGTAATTTCATGCTGGCATGACTCTTTCCATCCTGATTAATTTGCTCGTGTTTGTGTTTAACTCCATGTGATCACAAATAAATGAGAGAGTGTGATATCAAGAAGGCAGAACAAGAACAGACCGTTGTCTCAAAAAGGTAGGGGGATTAACATGATAAGAAATGGATATAAATCAGCTAGATGAGTAGTGCCTTGTGAAGACGTTACCACATGATAGTGAGAGCCATCCCTCTTCTTTGCTACCTTCCAACCTCTCATAACAGCGTCAGGAACAATCTCATTGACCTGCATGGATCGAAGTCTTAGACAGAAAATAATATTCTGTGACTTAGTTTCTAATTGGTCAATTTGCAAGAGAAAATAATGTAAACATAGCTTGTTTTGATGATTCCACTTCCCTCCTCAAATGGAATTTGCTCATTTAGCATGGAGAAAGCAATTGAAAAAGCACTTAGCAGAACTGTAAACGCTGTTTCCCTGGCTGAAGATGGAAATCAATACAGCAGGACTCTTCACTTCATTCATCACTCTTTTCATCCCTCACTTTCCCCTGGTGTTCCTGGAATACTGGCTCAAGTCAGACACATAATGTTTATACATAAACGCGCACACGCAATCACACGCGCACGCACACAACCACACACGCGCACGCAACCACACACACAAGCACATGCACGCAAGCTCACATGCAAATATACACACACAGACACCCAGACACCCATCCACATCGCTCAGGCCAAACGCCACGCCCACTAATGTTTCTTCTCCACGATGTGTCTGGATTTGATCTCCTCCCCGACCACTTCTCGAATGCAAACACATTCAAACCGTTCTGATTGGCTCCAGAAAACGATGGGTTGGGCAAGAGGCTGAACACACGTGGGTAAAGCGGTGTTTTGGAAATAGTAATTGGCTTTGATACTGATTGGTTAGAGACGATCCAATCGCTGATGACTTGTTTTGTACAACAACCCTCACTTTGAAGTCAGCAGAAAGGCCTACGATGGTAGTCTCACACTGAATGTATGTATTGATAGATAGAGCAGGGGAATTACATTCAGTATGAGTCGACAGGCAACCATGGAATGAGCAGAGCAAACTCCTGAACAGTAATTAGCCATCTGAAAATAATTATCACCAATATGTCTGATTACATCTTCATTAGACTCAAGTCACACAATTGAAACAAAAGACGATCTCCATCAAATCAAGGTATTCTACTTTTTCAATACGGCCAATCATAATGTTCTCTTCATCTCTGTTAATTGAGCTATGTAAAGCAGCTACAGTATCTGTGTGGTGGATTGGTTCTGATTGGATCTTACAACCACCACAGCATTACTACAGTTAATTGAAAGTGACCTTGGCTAATTAAAGCTCACAGATTACATCCAGGAGAAGAACATGGAAGAATTCTGTTCATTCTGTGCCATTTATTTTGCCCACCATATTAAGATGCATTTTACAGAGTAATAGAAGAAGCTGAAAATATGGAATTTTCTAAACATGAATTGTTGCCAGTAACTGTGTTGCTCTCTATTAAGTAGTTAGACTGTGAGTGGTGTTGTTACCAGTACGATTTAAAAGAGGCAGGATGAACAGGGACTAAGCAAGGTGAGACTCCTTCCATTCCTTCCTTTCTCTGTGCCTCTGATTCACGCTGCCTCTGTCCAGCCTCCACCTCTCCATCTCCCTCTTTCGTTCTCTCTCTCCCTCTCTCCCTTTCCATCCTCCTCTCTCCTACTCCTTCTCCCCCCCCTCTCTTTCCAGTTCCATCCCCCACTCTCCGACTCCCACCTCGTTCTCTCTCCCCCTCCCTTTCCATTCCTCACCCACCCACCCCGGCCCCTCTCTGTCTCAGGGCTCAGAGGTTGGGCCGCCCTCCAGCTCCTTTCCCCAGAGCCAGGATGACATCATCATAGCGCTGCTGCCTCATTCCCCAGGAGCCTATTCATCACACACATCATCATCACCAGCATCAGCAGCATCATCTGACTTCACCCGCACTGCACCTCACACACACACGCACACGCATGCAAGCACACACATCTCTCTTCTACACACTCCACCTCACACCTTGTGCACCGTTCCCCCACCTCCCTCCCTCCAACTACCATTCTCTCTCCTTTCTCTCCCCCCTCTGCAATTCCTAAACCCAAAGTGAGAGGGGGTATGTGGGGGGTGTGAGAGAGAGAGAGAGAGACAGAGACAGAGACAGACAGAAGAGAACCCTGCTGGGGTAAGCAGAAAGCTACAACCTGTGCACTCCCAACAATGCGTCTCAATAAGCCACGCCACACAAAATCTGATGAGTCAGGCTGGCTACAGAGAGAGAACAACAACATCAAAAAGCAGGAGACCCCTCCGACTCCAGTGAGAGAGAGAGAGAGAGAGAGAGACAAAGGAGGTGTTCAGACAGAGCTCAGGCTCTGGATATGCTTACATGACTTTCCCTGTTACTGTTACTGGACAGCACTTACCTGAACACATCACATCACATAGTAAACACAGAACATATCATCACAATATTTCCATCATGTTCATCTTCAACATCCAGCCGCTCAACTCCTATCCAGTGTATATCTATTTAAAAACACTGGCAGAACTGGTTGGCACCTGTGTGGGGCAGTAGTAGGCACCAGTGTGGGGCAGTAGTAGGCACCAGTGTGGGGCAGCAGTAAGCACCAGTGTGGGGCAGGAGTAGGCACCAGTGTGGGGCAGCAGTAGGCACCAGTGTGGGGCAGCAGTAGGCACCAGTGTGGGGCAGCAGTAGGCACCAGTGTGGGGCAGCAGTAAGCACCAGTGTGGGGCAGGAGTAGGCACCAGTGTGGGGCAGCAGTAGGCACCAGTGTGGGGCAGCAGTAGGCACCAGTGTGGGGCAGCAGTAGGCACCAGTGTGGGGCAGCAGTAGGCACCAGTGTGGGGCAGCAGTAGGCACCAGTGTGGGGCAGGAGTAGGCACCAGTGTGGGGCAGGAGTAGGCACCAGTGTGGGGCAGGAGTAGGCACCAGTGTGGGGCAGCAGTAGGCACCAGTGTGGGGCAGCAGTAGGCACCAGTGTGGGGCAGCAGTAGGCACCAGTGTGGGGCAGGAGTAGGCACCAGTGTGGGGCAGCAGTAGGCACCAGTGTGGGGCAGCAGTGCTTGTGGTTGTGGACGGGGTGAGGTAATGTTGATGGTGACTCACGTAGTCATGGAAGGCCTTGGCCTCACTAGAATGTTCACATGTCTCTCTCCTCTCCGGGGCCGCGCAGTACAGGTCCCAGAACACACTGTAGCACAGGGAGGGCGGGGAGGTTATATACACAGAAGTGCAAAAAACACACAAAAATAACATTATCTTTATCATTATTAATGTTATCATCCTGATTTTTCCAGAATGTTACCAGGACCCGTATTCACAGAGGATCTCAGAGTAGGAGTAGGATGGACAAGGTCCCCCTGTCCAACAAGGCAGCCCCCCGAAACCTCTCTGAATCAGACTGACTAGGCATCCCACCTTTCCCTCTCATTAACATCTAAAAAGGAAAACTGAATTTCTTTTAATACAGGCCCAGCTAAGTCGATTGATAGGTCATTGTCATTTACAGCAAGTCATTGACAACACGTTGTAATAGAGAGGAGGATGAAGATAAATGAGAGTGTGAGGGAATGGAGTGGAAGACGTAGTACTGTACTCACCACCACCAAGAGTGGAGGAATCCTGGGGGCTCTCCTAATGTGATGTTCTTCTCCCATCGGATCTACCAGAGAAACAGAAAGACAGAGAGGTTTCAGATAAGGTGTATAAAGTGTAGGTGTAGACTCCATTGTACTGTAATATTCATGACATGAAACTAAAGTCTACAAGTATTTTGAGAGTATGTGGGAATTCACATACACATCATTATATACAGTGAGCTCCAAAAGTATTTGGGAGAGTGACATATTTTCTGTTGTTTTGGCTCTGTATTCCAGCACTTTGGATTTAAAATTATACAATGACAATGAGGTTAAAGTGCAGACTGTCGTCTTTCATTAGAGGGTATTTTCATCCACATCGGGTGAACCATTTAGAAATTACAGCACTGTTTGTACATCGTCCCCTCATTTCAGGGTACCAAAAGAATTGGGACAAATTCACTTATATGTGTTTCAAAGTAGTCAAAAGTTTAGTATTTGGTCCCATATTCCTAGAACGCAATGATTACATCAAGCTTGTGACTCTAAATTTGCTATTTGTTTTGGTTGTGTTTCAGATTATTTTATTTTGTGTTTCAGATTATTTAGGAAAATAATGTATTGTGTCATTTTGGAGTCACTTTAATTGTAAATAAGAATAGAATGTTTCTAAAAACTTCTACATTAATGTGGATAGTCCCAATATTATGGATAATCCTGAATGAATTGTTAATAATGATGACGCACAAATATCATACCTCCAAGACATCCAAACCTCTCATCGTTACAATAACAGGGGAGGTTAGTATACCTCCAAGACATGCTAACCTCTTACCGTTACAATAACAGGGGAGCTTAGTATACCTCCAAGACATGCTAACCTCTTACCGTTACAATAACAGGGGAGGTTAGTATACCTCCAAGACATGCTAACCTCTTACCTTTACAAAAACAGGGGAGGTTAGTATACCTCCAAGACATGCTAACCTCTTACCATTACAATAACAGGGGAGGTTAGTATACCTCCAAGACATGCTAACCTCTCACCGTTACAATAACAGGGGAGGTTAGTATACCTCCAAGACATGCTAACCTCTCACCATTACAATAACAGGGGAGGTTAGTATACCTCCAAGACATGCTAACCTCTCACCATTACAATAACAGGGGAGGTTTGTATACCTCCAAGACATGCTAACCTCTTACCATTACAATAACAGGGGAGGTTAGTATACCTCCAAGACATGCTAACCTCTCACCATTACAATAACAGGGGAGGTTAGTATACCTCCAAGACATGCTAACCTCTTACCGTTACAATAACAGGGGAGGTTAGTATACCTCCAAGACATGCTAACCTCTTACCGTTACAATAACAGGGGAGGTTAGTATACCTCCAAGACATGCTAACCTCTTACCATTACAATAACAGGGGAGGTTAGTATACCTCCAAGACATGCTAACCTCTCACCATTACAATAACAGGGGAGGTTAGTATACCTCCAAGACATGCTAACCTCTTACCGTTACAATAACAGGGGAGGTTAGTATACCTCCAAGACATGCTAACCTCTTACCGTTACAATAACAGGGGAGGTTAGTATACCTCCAAGACATGCTAACCTCTTACCGTTACAATAACAGGGGAGCTTAGTATACCTCCAAGACATGCTAACCTCTTACCGTTACAATAACAGGGGAGGTTAGTATACCTCCAAGACATGCTAACCTCTTACCTTTACAAAAACAGGGGAGGTTAGTATACCTCCAAGACATGCTAACCTCTCACCGTTACAATAACAGGGGAGGTTAGTATACCTCCAAGACATGCTAACCTCTCACCATTACAATAACAGGGGAGGTTAGTATACCTCCAAGACATGCTAACCTCTCACCATTACAATAACAGGGGAGGTTTGTATACCTCCAAGACATGCTAACCTCTTACCATTACAATAACAGGGGAGGTTAGTATACCTCCAAGACATGCTAACCTCTCACCATTACAATAACAGGGGAGGTTAGTATACCTCCAAGACATGCTAACCTCTCACAGTTACAATAACAGGGGAGGTTAGTATACCTCCAAGACATGCTAACCTCTCACCGTTGCAATAACAGGGGAGGTTAGTATACCTCCAAGACATGCTAACCTCTCACCGTTACAATAACAGGGGAGGTTAGTATACCTCCAAGACATGCTAACCTCTCACCGTTACAATAACAGGGGAGGTTAGTATACCTCCAAGACATGCTAACCTCTCACCGTTACAATAACAGGGGAGGTTAGTATACCTCCAAGACATGCTAACCTCTCACCATTACAATAACAGGGGAGGTTAGTATACCTCCAAGACATGCTAACCTCTTACCATTACAATAACAGGGGAGATTAGTATACCTCCAAGACATGCTAACCTCTTACCATTACAATAACAGGGGAGGTTAGCATTAGAGGGGATTTATTAAATCAAATGTTATTTGTCCATGCGCCGAATACAACAGGTGTAGACCTTACCGTGAAATGCTTACTGACAAGCCCTTAACCAACAATGCAGTTTAACAAATATTTAGTTTAGAAAATATTTACTAAATAAACTAAAGTAAAAAAATAAAAATTTAAAGTAACACAATAAAAATATTACATTTTTTATTTCACCTTTATTTAAATCTGTGAATAACATATTTTATCAATGTTTATTATGAGTATTTCTGTGATTTGATGTGGGATGTTTTGGAGGCAAAGCCAAATGTAAACTGAGGTTTTTGGATATAAATATGAACTTGATCGGACAAAACATACATGTATTGTGTAACATGTTGTCCCGGGAGTGTCATCTGATGAAGAATATCAAAGGTTAGTGATTCATTTTATCAATATTTCTGCTTTTGTGACACCTCTCTTTGGTTGGAAAATCGCTGTATGCTTTCTGTGACTAGTTGCTGACCTAACATAATGATATGTTCTGCTTTGCCGAAAAGCTTTTTTGAAATCGGACACTGTGGTTGGATTAATGAGAATTTTATCGTTAAAATGGTGTCTAATACTTGTATGTTTGAGAAAATTGAATTATGAGATTTCTGTTGATTGAATTTCCGCTAGCGGAACCCCAGTCCTAGACAGGTTAACCAGGTAGGCCAGTTTAGGTAGGCCATTTACAACTGTGACCTGGCCAAGATTATAATGGCACAAGGCGAGACCCAGATGCAGATGATTAGAGTCCAAGATGCTTATTAACAATCCAAAAGAGGTAGGCAAGAGAATGGTCGTGGACAGGCAAAAGGTCAAAACAAGTTCAGAGTTCCAGAATGGCAGGCAGGCTCGAGGTCAGGGCAGACAGAATGGTCAGGCAGGAGGGAATGGAGTCCAGAAAAACAGACAAAGGTCAAAACCGGGAGGACTAGTAAAAGAGAATAGAAATGTAGGAGCACGGGAAAAAACACGCTGGTTGACTTGAACATACAAGACGAACTGGCACAAAGAGACAGGAAACACAGGGATAAATACACCAGGGAAAATAAGTGACACCTGGAGGGGGTGGAGACAATCACAAGGACAGGTGAAACAGATCAGGACGTGAAAAAGATAAAGCAAAGCAGTGCGACAAAAACAACACAGAGTTACACATGGGATAAACAAACATAACACAATAGAAAAGGTATATGTACAGTGTGTGCAAATGTAGTAAGATTAGGGAGGTAAGGCAATAAATAGGCCATAGAGGCGAAATAATTACAATTTAGCATTAACACTGGAGTGATAGATGTGCAGATGATGATGTGCAAGTAGAAATACTGGGGTGCAAAATAGCAACAACAAAAAAAACGATATGGGGATGAGGTACAGTGATCGGTAAGCTGCTCTGACAGCTGATGCTTAACGTTAGAGAGGGAGAAATAAGTCTCCAGCTGTCAGTGATTTTTAAATAAATAAAGATAATGAGGCTATATACAGGGGGTACCGGTACCGGGTCAATGTGTAGGGGTACATGTTAGTGGAGGTCATTTGTACATGTAGGAAAGGGTAAGTGACTATGCATGGATAATAAACAGCGAGTAGCAGCAGTGTAAAAACAAAGGGGGGGAGTGGTGTCAATGCAAACAGTCCGGGTGGCCATTTGATTAATTGTTCAGCAGTCTTATGGCTTGGGGGTAGAAGCTGTTAAGGAGCCTTTTGAACCTAGACTTGGAGCTCTGGTAAAGCTTGCCGTGCGGTAGCAGAGAAAACAGTCCATGACTTGGGTGACTGGAGTCTTTGACAATTTGTTGGGCCTTCCTCTGACACCGCCTAGTATATAGGTCCTGGATGGCAGGAAGCTCTAGATCTCCCGGGTGGCGCAGTGGTCTAGGGCACTGCCTCGCAGTGCTAGCTGCGCCACCAGAGTCTCTGGGTTCGCGCCCAGGCTGGGCTGGGTTCGCGCCCAGGCTCTGTCGCAGCCGGCCGCAACCGGGAGGTCCGTGGGGCGACGCACAATTGGCATAGCGTCGTCCGGGTTAGGGAGGGTTTGGCCGGTAGGGATATCCTTGTCTCAGTATGTCAAATGTAATAAAAATGTATGCACTCTACTGTAAGTCGCTCTGGATAAGAGCGTCTGCTAAATGACTAAAATGTAAATGTAAGCTTGGCCCCAGTGATGTACTGAGCCGTACTCACTACCCTCTGTAGCACCTTTCGGTCGGATGCCGAGCAGTTGCCATACCAGGCGGTGATGCAACTGGTCAGGATGCTCTCAATGGTGCAGCTGTATAACTTTGAGGATCTAGGGACCCATGCCAAATATTTTCAGTCTCCTGAGGGGGAGAAGGCATTGTCGTGCCCTCTTCATGACTTTCTTGGTGTGTTTGGAACATGATAGTTTGTTGGTGATGTGGACACTAAGGAACTTGAAACTCTCGACCCGCTTCACTACAACCACGTTGATGTGAATGGGGGCGTGTTCAACCCTCCTTTTCCTGTAGTCCACGATCAGCTCCTTTGTCTTGCTCACGTTGAGGGAAAGGCTGTTATCATGGAACCACACTGCCAGGTCTCTGACGTCCTCCCTAAAGGCTGTCTCAACGTTGTTGGTGATCAGGCCTACCACCGTTGTGTCATCATTTAAACATTTAAAAAATGTAAAGGGGGTAGATCAGGTTTAATATTGCAGATAGATTGTAGCATCCATCAATGTAATTGTCTGCATCGCTTCCAATCCCCCATATACATTTTTTTCAAATATACAGTGGGGAGAACAAGTATTTCAAACACTGCCAATTTTGCAGGTTTTCCTACTTACAAAGCATGTAGAGGTCTGTAATTTTTATCATAGGTACACTTCAACTGTGAGACGGAATCTAAAACAAAAATCCAGAAAATCACATTGTATGATTTTTAAGTAATTAATTAGCATTTTATTGCATGACATAAGTATTTGATACATCAGAAAAGCAGAACTTAATATTTGGTACAGAAACCTTTGTTTGCAATTACAGAGATCATACGTTTCCTGTAGTTCTTGACCAGGTTTGCACACACTGCAGCAGGGATTTTGGCCCACTCCTCCATACAGACCTTCTCCAGATCCTTCAGGTTTCGGGGCTGTCGCTGGGCAATACGGACTTTCAGCTCCCTCCAAAGATGTTCTACTGGGTTCAGGTCTGGAGACTGGCTAGGCCACTCCAGGACCTTGAGATGCTTCTTACGGAGCCACTCCTTAGTTGCCTTGGCTGTGTGTCGTTGTCATGCTGGAAGACCCAGCCACGACCCATCTTCAATGCTCTTACTGAGGGAAGGAGGTTGTTGGCCAAGATCTCGCGATACATGGCCCCATCCATCCTCCCCTCAATACGGTGCAGTCGTCCTGTCCCCTTTGCAGAAAAGCATCCCCAAAGAATGATGTTTCCACCTCCATGCTTCACGGTTGGGATGGTGTTCTTGGGGTTGTACTCATCCTTCTTCTTCCTCTAAACACGGCGAGTGGACTTTAGACCAAAAAGCTCTATTTTTGTCTCATCAGACCACATGACCTTCTCCCATTCCTCCTCTGGATAATCCAGATGGTCATTGGCAAACTTCAGACGGGCCTGGACATGCGCTGGCTTGAGCAGGGGGACCTTGCGTGCGCTGCAGGATTTTAATCCATGACGGCGTAGTGTGTTACTAATGGTTTTCTTTGAGACTGTGGTCCCAGCTCTCTTCAGGTCATTGACCAGGTCCTGCCGTGTAGTTCTGGGCTGATCCCTCACCTTCCTCATGATCATTGATGCCCCACGAGGTGAGATCTTGCATGGAGCGCCAGACCGAGGGTGATTGACCATCATCTTCAACTTCTTCCATTTTCGAATAATTGCGCCAACAGTTGTTGCCTTCTCACCAAGCTGCTTGCCTATTGTCCTGTAGCCCATCCCAGCCTTGTCCAGGTCTACAATTTTATCCCTGATGTCCTTACACAGTTCTTTGGTCTTGGCCATAGAGAGGTTGGAGTCTGTTTGATTGAGTGTGTGGACAGGTGTCTTTTATACAGGTAACGAGTTCAAACAGGTGCAGTTAATACAGGTAATGAGTGGAGAACAGGAGGGCTTCTTAAAGAAAAACTAACAGGTCTGTGAGAGCCGGAATTCTTACTGGTTGGTAGGTGATCAAATACTTATGTCATGCAATAAAATGCAAATTAATTACTTAAAAATCATACAATGTGATTTTCTGGATTTTTGTTTTAGATTCCGTCTCTCACAGTTGAAGTGTACCTATGATACAAATTACAGACCTCTACATGCTTTGTAAGTAGGAAAACCTGCAAAATTGGCAGTGTATCAAATACTTGTTCTCCCCACTGTATATACAGTTGAAGTCAGAGGTTTACACCTTAGCCAAATACATTAAACTCAGTTTTTCACAATTCCTGACATTTAATCCTAGTAAAAATTCCCTGTCTTAGGTCAGTTAGGATGACCACTTTATTTTAAGAATGTGAAATGCCAGAATAATAGTAGAGAGAATTATTTATTTCAGCTTTTATTTCATTCATCACATTCCCAGTGGGTCAGAAGTTTACATGCACTCAATTAGTATTTGGTAGCATTGCTTTTAAATAGTTTAACTTGGGGGAAACGTTTCGGGTAGCCTTCCACAAGCTTCCCACAATAAGTTGGGTGACTTTTGGCCCAATCCTCCTGACAGAGCTGGTGTAACTGAGTCAGGTTTGTAGGCCTCCTTGCTCGCACACACTTTTTCAGTTCTGCACACAAATTTTCTATATGATTGAAGTCAGGGCTTTGTGATGCCACTCTAATACCTTGACTTTTTTGTCCTTAAGCCATTTTGTCACAACTTTGAAAGTATGCTTGGGGTCAATGTCCATTTGGAAGACCCATTTGCGACCAAGCTTTAACTTCCTGACTGATGTCTTCAGATGTTGCTTCAATATATCCACATAATTTTCTTACCTCATGATGTCATCTATTTTGTGAAGCGCACCAGACCCTCCTGCAGCAAAGCACCCTCACAACATGATGCTGCCACCGCCGTGCTTCACGGTTGGGATGGTGTTCTTCGGCTTGCAAGCCTCCTCCTTTTTCCTCCAAACATAATGATGGTCATTATGGCCAAACAGTTCTATTTTTGTGTCATCAGACCAGAGGACATTTCTCCAAAAAGTACGATCTTTGTCCCCATGTGCAGTTGCAAACCGTAGTCTGGCTTTTTTATGGCGGTTTTGGAGCAGTGGCTTCTTCCTTGCTGAGCGGCCTTTCAGCTTATGTTGATATGGGACTCGTTTCTGTGGATATAGATACTTTTGTACCCATTTCCTCCAGCAACTTCACAAGGTCCTTTGCTGTTGTTCTGGGATTGATTTGCACTTCTCGCATCAAAGTATGTTCATCTCTAAGAGACAGAACGCGTCTCCTTCCTGAGCGGTGTGACGCCTGCGTGTTTCCATGGTGTTTACACTTGCGTACTATTGTTTGTACAGATGAATGTGGTACCTTCAGGTGTTTGTAAATTGCTCCCAAAGATGAACCAGACTGCTGGAGGTCTCCAATTTTTTTTCTGAGGTCTTGGCTGATTTCTTTTGGATTTTTCCATGATGTCAAGCAAAGAGGCACTGAGTTTGAAGGTAGGCCTTGAAATACATCCACAGGTACACCTCCAATTGACTAAAATTATGTTAATTAGCCTATCAGAAGCTTATAAAGCCATGACGTCATTTTCTGGAATTTGACAAGCTGTTTAAAGGCACAGTCAACGTAGTGTATGTAAATTTCTGACCCACTGGAATTGTGATACAGTGAATTATAAGTGAAATAATCTGTCTGTGAACAATTGTTGGAAAAATTACTTGTGTCATGCACAAAGGAGATGTCCTAACTGACTTGCCAAAACTATAGTTTGTTTACAAGAAATTTGTGGAGTGGTTGAAAAACGAGTTTTAATGACTCCAACCTAAGTGTATGTAAACTTCCGACTTCAACTGTACATATTGATGGATTCGGTGTTCTAACTCCTAAACTTGAAATAGGGTTAATTATCAGGTATTTTATTGAAATATTGAGTGCTATAGTTTAGAGGGTCTACACCAGAAGTTAATGGTTATCTGTAGGAGAAAGGTACAGTATATGGTGTGTGCAATTAAGCTTGGAATGTACTGAGTGTAGGGAAAACAATCATATGTGGCAGGCATTGATAAGGGGAGAGAGTCATGGATTAGTGATGAAGGGGGTCGAGGTCAGGTCAGATCATGTTAAGGGAGAAGGAACAGATTATTGCCCGTATCACTTAGTTTCCTGCCTAGCAATGAAGATACAATGTTTAGCGAGGAGGAGACTCCACCCAAAGTGAAGGAACCGGACCGTGAATCGTCGCCGGGGACTCCGGACCGTAGATCGTCGCCGGGGACTCCGGACCGTAGATCGTCGCCGGGGACTCCGGACCGTGGATCGTCGCCGGAGGCTCCAGACTGGGAACCCTCGCAGGAGGCTCCGGACTGGGAACCCTCGCAGGAGGCTCTGGACTGCAGACCGTCGCTGGAGGCTCTGGACTACCGTCCATCGCTGGAGGCTCTGGACTACCGTCCATCGCTGGAGGCTCTGGACTACCGTCCATCGCTGGAGGCTCTGGACTACCGTCCATCGCTGGAGGCTCTGGACTACCGTCCATCGCTGGAGGCTCTGGACTACCGTCCATCGCTGGAGGCTCTGGACTGCAGACCGTTGCTGGAGGCTCTGGACTGCAGACCGTGGATGGAGGCTCTGGACTGCAGACCGTGGATGGAGGCTCTGGACTGCAGACCGTGGATGGAGGCTCTGGACTGCAGACCGTCGATGGAGGCTCTGGACTGCGGACCGTCGCTGGAGACTCTGGACTGCGGACCGTCGTTGGAGGTTCCGGACTGCGGACCGTCGTTGGAGGTTCCGGACTGCGGACCGTCGCCGGAGGTTCCGGACTGTGGACCGTCGCCGGAGGTTCCGGACTGTGGACCGTCGCCGGAGGTTCCGGACTGTGGACCGTCGCCGGAGGTTCCGGACTGTGGACCGTCGCCGGAGGTTCCGGACTGGGGACCGTCGCCGGAAGCTCTGGACTCGGAACCGTCGCCGGAAGCTCTGGACTCGGAACCGTCGCCGGAAGCTCTGGACTGGGAACTGTCGCCGGAAGCTCTGGACTGGGAACAGTCGCCGGAAGCTCTGTACTGGGAACAGTCGCCGGAAGCTCTGGACTGAGAACTGTCGCCGGAAGCTCTGGACTGGGAACTGTCGCCGGAAGCTCTGGACTGGGAACTGTCGCCGGAAGCTCTGGACTGGGAACTGTCGCCGGAAGCTCTGGACTGGGAACTGTCGCCGGAAGCTCTGGACTGGGAACTGTCGCCGGAAGCTCTGGACTGGGGAGACGCACTGGAGGCCTGATGCGTGGGGCTGGTACAGGTGGCACCGGGCTGGTGACACGCACCTCAGGGCGAGTGCGGGGAGGAGGCACAGGACGTACTGAACTGTGGAGGCGCACTGGAGGACTGATGCGTGGGGCCGGTACAGGTGGCAACAAGCTGGTGACACGCACCTCAGGGCGAGTGCGGGGAGGAGGCACGGGACGTACTGGACTGTGGAGGCGCACTGGAGGTCTGGAGCGTAGAGCTGGCACAACGCGTCCTGGACAAATGACCACCTTCGCACGGCAAGTGCGGGGAGCTGGCACAGGACGCACTGGGCTGTGAAGGCGCACTGGGAACACAGTGCGTAGAACCGGCGCATGATGTACTGGACCCTGGAGGCGTACTGGAGACCAGGAGCGTTGAGCCGGCACAACCCGTCCTGGACAGATACCCACTTTAGCACGACAAGTGCGAGGAGCTGGCACAGAACGCACCGGGCTGTGAATGCGCACTGGAGACACAGTGCGTATCATCGCAAAACATGGTGCCTGACCGGTCACACGCTCCCCACGGTGAGTACGGGGAGTTGGCTCTGGTTCAAACCCTGTGCCCCCCCCCCCCAATTTTTTTTTTAGGCTGCCTCTCAGGCTTCCGTCGTGGCCGCGAACCCCGGTGTTGTCGTTGTTGTTCCCTCGCTGCTTCCGCCTGCTCTCATGGTAGGCTTCTGTCTCCTGCCATAATCTCGTCCCACGTCCAGGATATCCTCCACTCCTGGCTTTCCTCCCAGGCCCAGGATCCCTGCTCCTCCGGGGCACGCTGCTTGGTCCGTTGTTGGTGGGATCATCGTTATAATGAGTGGACCAAGATGCAGCGTGGTATGGTTCCATCCTCTTTATTTGGAAGTGAAACTCAAAGAAAACAATAAATCGCACAATGAAACGTGAAGCAACTATACATAGTCAAGATCCCACAAAGCACAATGGGGAAATGGCTGCCTAAATATGAACCCCAATCAGAAACAACGATAAACAGCTGCCTCTGATTGGGAACCATACCAGGCCAACATAGATATATATATTCACCTAGATAACCCACCCTAGTCACACCCCGACTAAACCAAGATAGAGAATAAAAAGCTCTCTATGGTCAGGGCGTGGCATTTTGTCTATTAAAGTAACATCAAATTGATCAGATAGACATTGTTAATGTTGTAAATGACTATTGTAGCTGGAAGCGGCAGATTTTTTAATGGAATACCTACATAGGCGTACAGAGGCCCATTATCAGAAACCATCACTTCTGTGTTTCAAAGGCACGTTGTGTTAGCTAATCCAAGTTTAGCATTTTAAAAGGCTAATTGATCATTAGAAAGCCCTTTTGCAATTATGTTAGCACAGCTGAAAACTGTTGTTCTGATTAAAGAAGCAATAAAACTGGCCTTCTTGAGTATCTGGGGCATCAGCATTTGTGGGTTCGATTACAGGCTCAAAATGGCCAGAAACAAATAACTTTCTTCTGGAACTTGTCAGTCTATTCTTGTTCTGAGAAATTAAGGCTATTCCATGCGAGAAATTGCCAAGAAACTGAAGATCTCGTACAACGCTTTGTACTACTCCCTTCACAGAACAGTGCAAACTGTACTTTTTCCCTCTTGTACTTTCCTCTTCCAATTTTGTGGTAAATGCACAATTAGTTGGTTGTAATTTTGGGTAGACATTTCCATATATTTTTCTTAGCTGCATGTGTGACATTACTCCACCAGTCCAATTTATAAAAAATAAAAACGTTTTTTATCTATTAGTATATTTGAGTTTAACCACAATATTTGTTGTATTGTTTGTTCTGTTTTTTCAGGTGGATTAAATTGAAATTGTAACTTGTTTATAAACTAGCAATATTTGGGAGATGATTTCCTTTTCAAATAACTGAACGTGTGGGGTTGTAATCTGAATAAAGGGGAAAAGGCCATTATTGAGCATGGGGTGAGACATTGTTATTAATTTGTGAGAGAACCCGTTTGGATTTAAGTATAACTTTTGTATGACTGAAGCCTTTAGTGAGAGGTCTAATGCCTTAATATGTAATCATTTCTACCCTCCGAATTCATATTCATTATAAAAATAAGCCTGTTTAATTTTGCCTGGTTTGTCATCAGCAAACTTAATGATGGTGTTGGAGTCGTGCTTGGCCACGCAGTCGTGGGTGAACAGGGAGTACAGGAGAGGGCTAAGCACGCACCCCTGAGGTGCCACCGTGTTGAGGATTAGTGTGGCAGGTGTATTGTTGCCTACTCTTACCACCTGGGGGCAGCCAGTCAGGAAGTCCAGGATCCAGTTGCAGATGGAGGTGTTTACTCCCAGGGTCCTTAGCTTAGTGATGAGCTTTGTGGCACTATGGTGTTGAACGCTGAGCTGTCGTCAATGAACAGCATTCTCACATAGGTGTTCCTTTTGTCCGGGTGGGAAAGGGCAGTGTGGAGTGTGATTGAGATTGCATAATATGTGGAATTGTTGGGGCGGTATGAGTCTAGGGTGGGTCTAGGGTTTCCAAGATGATGGTGTTGTTATGAGCCATGACCAGCCTTTCAAAGCACTTCATGGCTACTGATGTGAGTGCTATGGGGCGGTAGTCATTTAAGCAGGTTACCTTCACTTTCTTGGGCACAGGGACTATGGTGGTCTGCTTGAAACATGTAGGTATTATAGACTTGGTCAGGGAGAGGTTGAAAATGTCAGTGAAGACACTTGCCAGTTGGTCCATGCGTACACGTCCTGAGTACATGTCCTGGTAATCCGTCTGGCCCCGCGGCCTTGTGAATGTTGACCTGTTTAAAGGTCTTGCTCATATCGGCTACGGAGAGCATGATCACACAGTTGTCCAGAACAGCTGGTGCTCTCATGCATGCTTCAGTGTTGCTTGCCTCAAAGCGAGCATAAAAGGCATTTAGCCCGTCTGGTAGGCTCAAGTCAGTGGGCAGCTCACGGTTGGGAATCCCTTTGTAGTCCGTAATAGTCACCCGACGAGTGTCAGAGCCGGTGTAGTAGGATTCAATCTTAGTCCTGTATTGACGCTTTGCCTGTTTGATGGTTCATCTGAGGGCATAGTGGGATTTCTTATAAGGGTCCGGATTCGTGTCCCGCTCCTTGAAAGCGGAAGCTCTAGCCTTTAGCTCGGTTCGGATGTTGCCTGTAATCCATGGCTTCTGGTTGGGATATGTACATACGGTCACTGTGAGGACGACATCGCCGATGCACTTATTGATGAAGCCGGTGACTACTCGCCTTTGGATGAATATTCCAGTCTGTGTTAGCAAAACAGTCCTGTAGCGTTGCATCCGCGTCATCTGACCACTTCCATATTGAGCGAGTCACTGGTACTTCCTGCTTTAGTTTTTGCTTGTAAGCAGAAATCAGGAGGATAGAATTATGGTCAAATTTGCCAAATGGAGGGCAAGGGAGAGCTTTGTACGCATCTCTGTGTGTGGAGTAAAGGTGGTTTAGAGGTTTTTTTCCCCCTCTGGTTGCACATGTAACATGCTGGTAGAAATAAGGTAAAACGGATTTAAGTTTGCCTGCATTAAAGTCCCTGGCCACTAGGAGCGCCGTTTCTGGATGAGCATTTTCTTGTTTGCTTATGGCCTTATACAGCTCAATGAATGCTGTCTTAGGGCCAGTGTCGGTTTGTGGTTGTAAATAGATGGCTACGAAAAATGTAGATGAAAACTCTCTTGGTAGATAGTGTGGTCTACAGCTTATCATGAGGTACTCTACCTCAGGCAAGCAATACCTCGAGACTTCTTTAATATTAGACATTGCGCAGTATCTGTTATTGACAAATAGACCCCCCCCCCCTCGTCTTATCAAACGTAGCTGTTCTGTCCTGCCTATGTAACGTCCTGACCAGAGTTCTTATGTGTTTTGCTTGTTTAGTGTTGGTCAGGACGTGAGCTGGGTGGGAATTCTATGTTGTGTGTCTAGTTAGTCTGTTTCTGTGTCCAGCCTAATATGGTTCTCAATCAGAGACAGCTGTCAATCGTTGTCCCTGATTGAGAATCATATATAGGTGGCTTGTTTTGTGTTGGGGATTGTGGGTGGTTGTTTCCTGTCTTTGTGTTTTGTCTGCACCAGCTAGGACTGTGACGGTTAGTTTGTTTTGTCATTTTGTATAGTGTCTTGTTTTGTGTTAATTAAATAATGGAAAATTACCACGCTGCACATTGGTCCTCAGATCCTTCTCGCCTCTCCTCGTCTGAGGAGGAGGAAGAGCTAGACTGCCGTTACAGCCTATGCATGGAAAACCCAGCCAATTGTATACTATCCGTGTCGTCCTTCATCCAGGACTCGGTGAGACATAAGATATTACAGTTTTTAATGTCCCGTTGGTATGAGAGTCTCGAACGGAGTTCATCCAGTTTATTCTCCAGTGATTGCATGTTGGGTAATGGAATGGATGGTAGAGGCGGGTTACCCACTTGCCAACGAATTCTCACAAGGCACCCTAATCCTTCTGTATTTTCTTCATGTGAATGGATTTGGGCCTTGTCTGGGAGCAGCATTATATCCTTCACGACTGACTCATTAAAGAAAAAATCTTTGTCCAGTT
This sequence comes from Salvelinus namaycush, assembly GCF_016432855.1. Taxonomy (NCBI): domain Eukaryota; kingdom Metazoa; phylum Chordata; class Actinopteri; order Salmoniformes; family Salmonidae; genus Salvelinus; species Salvelinus namaycush. The sequence goes on from NC_052324.1 coordinate 29,438,191, forward strand.
CGAGGTAATTAATCGCTGTTTTGATATCCTGAAGCTCTTTTTGGTCATAAGAGATGGTAGGGTCAACATTATGTATAAAATAAGTTACAAACAATGCAAAAAAACACACAAAATAGCCCAATTGATTAAAACATCAGCCATCCCCTCCGGTGCCATATGATATTTGTGCCTCTGTAACTTTCTCACTCACCATTATCCACCATTCATTCAGGATTATCTGTAACCATGGTAGCATCCACATTAATGTAGAAGTGTTTAGAAACATATTCTATTCTTATTTACAATAAAAGTGACTCTAAAATTACACAATACATTATTTACCATTCATTTTGGGACCTAAATAATCTGAAACACAACCAAAACAAATAGCAAATGTAGAGTCACAAGGTTGATGTAATCATTGCGTTCTAGGAATATGGGATCAAATACTAAACTTTTGACTACTTTGATCCACATATAAGTGAATTTGTCACAATACTTCTGGTACCCTGAAATGAAGGGACTATGTACAAAAAGTGCTGATAGATTTAAAAAATACCTTCTAATGAAAGATGACAGTCTGCACTTAAACTTCATAGTCATTGGATCATTTTAAATCCAAAGTGCTGGAGCACAGAGACAATCACTGTAATTGCATAATTGAGGTGTGTGTGTGTACTATAAACCATACAGAGCACAGAGTCCATTATTAATTGTGTGTCTGTGGTACTGTCCATATGGACATGCACCAGCCGGAGAGGTGAACCCTGTGTTTGCCCCATCACTATGTTTCCTTTCTTCCTTTCACTCGGTCTCTCTCGCTTTTTTCAGAACATAGCATAACACAAGGTCAACGCAAGCATTGACATCATCCTCTGGGCTAAATCTGATTTATGGTCACTCACACATGCACAACACACACACCAGGGGAGGCTGGTAGTAGGAGCTATAGGAGGACCGGCTCATTGTAATGTCTGGAATTAAATAAATGGAATGGTATCAAACACATCAAACATATGGAACCCACATTTTTGACTTCATTACATTTATTCCATTTCAGCCATTACAATGAGCCCGTCCTCCAATAGCTCCTCCCACCAGCCTCCTCTGACACACACACACACAAACATACACAAGCATGAACACACACAGTAAAACCATGTGACTGAGCGACGGTGGAGAGTGGCTGTCTGAGGAAACTGTACACAATGGGGCAACTGGCAGGGTATTGTTAAGGCTGGCTCTGAGAGTGATATCACTCGGCATTAGAAGGTTTACATGACTGCAGCCTGATCAGAGTTCATCATAGTCAATGTTTTATCAACAGTGAACACCATCAGGCATGTTAACCCATCTTTCTGCAGCACCAGGAGAAGCGGTTTGGATTTGGCCCTGAGGATGGGTTGGGTCTCAGGGATTGCATGCCAAATAGCACCCTATTCACTGGTCAAAAGTAGTGCACTAAATAGGGAATAGGGTTCTACTTGGGAACTAGTTAACATCTCAGCCTGGAGGCGTCAACAGATGTGTGTGGTAAACACAGCTCTGTGTGGATAACCTGTCTTTAAAGCCATGTTCCTCTCCTCCCCTCTACTTCAGTAGGAACTATGGTAGTGGGGGAAGGAGGGACGGCTGTGTTTATATACATCCCTCTCTCAACTAATGCTCTCAGTTCCCACACTCAAACCCTCTCCTTTCATCTCCCTCATCTCCGGAAGACAGACAGAGTGATATGACATGGATGCCAGAGAGGAAAGGGTGTGTGTGCGTGCGTGCATGTGAGGGGGGAGGAAGTGGGAGAGTGGAGCCAGCTGATGCATCTGCATCCTCTATCCCTTTTCTTTCTTTCTTTTGCATTTTAATTTACAGTGATTTAGAGAAATATACTGGCTTCAACTTCCAAACCTCTTTACCTTAACAAAGAGAGAGAAAGACAGAGACAGAGAGAGAGACAGAGAGAGAGACAGAGAGAGAGACAGAGAGAGAGACAGAGAGAGAGACAGAGAGAGAGACAGAGAGAGAGACAGAGAGAGAGACAGAGAGAGAGACAGAGAGATGCCAGTGTAAAGCTGTCAGCTAGGTGGTGTAACTCTCTGTGCTGATCCCAGTAAATGGAGGCTAAATGCTGAACCACCTGCCGCCCTGCATGCTCTGCCAGCTCAGCACTGTGCTCCACACTAATTAAATTAACCACACACACACTGCCCTGCCTTACAGGAAGCTGCATAGGAGGGAGAATCAGCCCTGTTCTGGGAGAGTGGACACACACATACACACACACACTACACACTTACCTCTGAGAGGAAGGTCTGTGCTGACTTCTGTGCCCCTACGTGCAGCAGGTACTCATACACATAGAGAGCTAACCTGCACAGAGAAACACAGGGACGATATCATGTTAGTAGGATGATCACTGGACTAGAGTAGTGTAGCCTCACTAGGCTACGTCACTGCCTGGATGCTACAATTTGACCTCTCCTGTCCAATTTCAACCATGACAGCTTTGGGCCATATGAGACACAGCCAATGTTAAAGTTGAAAACAGCCTGCCAGTAGAAGAACAAACAGCATGCTGGGATGAGTTGGCATCGAGGGAACACACTGTAAATGCCTCTGTTTTACACCAGGCACTCTATACCCCCCAAAAAACAGACTTTTTCTTACGCTGGAAAATCCTTTCACAATTGATTCATTCATCGATGAATGAATTAGAGCTGCTTTGTTGATCAAACTAACTTGGAGGGCTGGCCGACGTGCGGGCGGTCTACCCGATACACAGACACAAGACATCCAATGATCAGGTCAGGGATCAATGCAGTATCAGTCAGTCTCTTAACAGTACAATCAGGAACTGATTTAGACCTGAGACACCAGGTTGGTGCAATTAATTATCAGGTAGAACAGAAAAGCAGCAGGCTCCGGACCTCGTAGGGTAACAGTTGAATACCCATGGTATAGGGATAGAGGACATAAGATGAATGAGGTGATGTGTGTGGGTGTGTCCGAAGTGTACTGCAGTCAAACGGAACTTTACATCACCAAAACACTCCAGAGAATGAACTAATCAGAGTGGCTGCGGATCTGACTTCCTCTTCCCGACAACTAAAGGTCCAAAGTTTCTGCGCATGTGCGGGATGTGCAGTCTCTGCTCCACTGTTTCGGCTGCTCAGAGAACAGGCTACTGTGGTGAATGGTGCTCATTTAATAAAGTTTGATCAAATTTGAATCAATGTCTGCAAGAACACAATGATAGTATTCTACATGACATAACCGAATATAATAGCATATTTAAAATAAAATAAAAATTCTTATGAGATTTTAGGATGATTGTGCAAATGGTTGCATTTTTCTTTGATGTGGCCAAAACTACACAACGAGCACCACTATGCAAAATATGTACTTTTATTGAAACTAAAGACAGGTGGTGAAGGTAGGATAGTTTGAAAGAGCAGCAGCTCACTGTCTGTCTACGTCCCAAATGGCACCCCATTTCCTTAATAATGCACTACTTTTGACCAGAGCCCTGTAGGCCCTGGTTAAAAGTAGTGCACTATAATGGTCATAGGATGCCATTTGGGACGCATCCTTTGTCTGTTCCCAGAGGCCCCTCAGCGGACCCAGCCACGCAGCGTAGCCGCTCCTCAGTCCAGACTTAAGTCTCAGACTGAGATAAAAATAAACCTCCAGACGACACTCGTCTACCTGTCTGAAGATGATGGACTGCACACCTCTCCAGGCTCCACGCACCTGACTCTCTCTCTCCCTCTTTCCCTCACTCTCTCTCTCTTTACCTCGGTCTCTCTCCGACTCTCCATCTCTCTTGTTTTTCTTGTGTGTAATGAAGGGATGTAACACGGTGGCTGCGGGTGGGGGTGTGGTGTTTAACCACAGAGAAGACAGAGCATTTCACAAGGACAAGGTTAACGGAACAATGAGCGGCTTGGCAAAACTCTTGACACCTTCCACGCCGGTTCTTAGAGCTGCGTTCCCTTCCTCTTCATCTTGGGACTGACTCTCTCTCTCTCTCTCTCTCTGTTTGTCTGTCTGTACAATATCACTCTCTCTGTGTCTGTCTGTCTGTACAATATCACTCTCTCTGTGTCTGTCTGTCTGTACAATATCACTGTCTTTTTTTCCTTGTCTAGTATCTCTATCTCTCTGTCTGGCACTGTGTGTATAGTATCACTCTCTCTGCCTTTCTGTCTGTTTGTCTGTTGGTCTCCTTTCTGTACAGTATCACTCACTCACTCAGTCAGTCAGTCTGTCTGTACAGTATCACTCACTCTCTCTCTGTCTGTCTGTACAGTATCACTCACTCAGTCAGTCTGTCTGTCTGTACAGCATCACTCACTCAGTCAGTCAGTCTGTCTGTACAGTATTACTCACTCTCTCTGTCTGTCTGTACAGTATCACTCACTCACTCAGTCTGTCTGTCTGCCTGTACAGTATCACTCACTCTCTCTTTGTCTGTCTGTACAGTATCACTCACTCAGTCAGTCAGTGTGTCTGTACAGTATCACTCACTCAGTCAGTCAGTGTGTCTGTACAGTATCACTCAGTCAGTCAGTCTGTCTGTACAGTATCACTCAGTCAGTCTGTACAGTATCACTCACTCTCTCTCTGTCTGTCTGTACAGTAGCACTCACTCAGTCAGTCAGTGTGTCTGTACAGTATCACTCACTCAGTCAGTGTGTCTGTACAGTATCACTCAGTCAGTCAGTCTGTCTGTACAGTATCACTCACTCAGTCAGTCAGTCAGTCTGTACAGTATCACTCACTCTCTCTCTGTCTGTCTGTACAGTAGCACTCACTCAGTCAGTCAGTGTGTCTGTACAGTATCACTCACTCAGTCAGTGTGTCTGTACAGTATCACTCACTCTCTCTTGTCATGTCCCCTTTGAACACACTCCCTCTTACACACATTGTCAACCTGTGAAATGTGCTGGGTAATCAATAATACGCTGTGACTCTTCATTCCTCTGGGAGTGGAGGAGGAGGAGAACCAAAGAAAGGAAAGATAGAGAGAGGGGGGTAGGTAGTGGAGAAGAGCAAAGAAGTGATAAAAAGAAAGGATAGAGAAGATCAGGAGAGGTTCTCTGTCTCTGTCTCTCTCTCTCTGTCTCTCTGTCTCTCTCTGTCTCTCTCTGTCTCTCTCTGTCTCTCTCTGTCTCTCTCTCTGTCTCTCTCTGTCTCTCTCTGTCTCTCTCTCTGTCTCTCTATCTCTGTCTCTCTCTGTCTCTCTCTGTCTCTCTCTGTCTCTCTCTGTCTCTCTCTGTCTCTCTCTGTCTCTCTCTGTCTCTCTCTGTCTCTCTGTCTCTCTGTCTCTCTGTCTCTCTGTCTCTCTGTCTCTCTGTCTCTCTGTCTCTGTCTCTGTCTCTCTCTCTGTCTCTCTCTCGCTCTCTCGCTCTCTCTCTCTCTAAAATGACTACCTGATCTGTGAATACATTATAGATATTTCAAATCGTTTTCAATCATACATACAGTGAGTCTATGCCCGATCATAAGAAATCATATTTTCTATTTTCGGTAGCATTTGCCCTTGCTCTTGAAATTAGCCCATTGAAGATAAACTGAAATACATGTTCTTTCTCTTTGAATACCACAGCAGTTTCACTGTCAATCTACCTTGACCAACCTGTGAAGTCAACGATCACCACTTTCATTAATTGCGATGAATCATGATTGAAACAGGATCAAGTGTTTTTTTCATCTTTATGTGTGTGTATGTGTGTGTATGAGTATGTGTGTGTGTGTGTGAGAGAGTTTGTGTGTACTTGACCTCCTTCCACTTCAAATTCAAGTAGTTTTGTCTTCAGTCACATCTAATTATATTCATATTTTGGTAACATAGCTTCCTCTGAGTCTAAAGTATTAGTACAGCAGGAGGCTCAGCAGCCAGGGCCAGGCTAGCTGTAGCTTAATTAAGTCAGGGAGGTGAAATGATGCTGATTCTCCATTTTCCCTTTGTCACGGAGAGGAGAGGAGGAGCCTGTCTGAAGTTAACCTACTTTACAGCATCAGCATATAAGGCCAGCAGATCGCTACTAATTATTTTACTGCCACCATGAACACAACCGGAGTTACAAATCAAAACAGACAATGACTTTGGCACTTGATTCTGCCATTAAAGATGAAATGTAAATGGACCAAAAGTCATTATGTTCCTGATAGTGCATCAGGACCTGTAATAAAACACATCATTATCCATAAGATATGCTCAATATCAGTACCGGGTCTAAGTGTCAAACAGCCTTGCAGATTTGCAGATAACCTTTGACCCTGACCAGGAAATTAGCTGATTGGAAGTAGTAGAGCAGACAGCGCTGACTGGTGGTGGACAGAGAAACAGAGAGAACAAGTGGCCACAGGGTCAGGGATGCATCGTATGGTAACCTAAACCATCTCAAACAGCAATGCTGTAAGAGGAATTAGATCTAGAGATGGAGAGAGAGTAAGAAACAAAGAAAGAAAGGGATGGAGAGATAGAAACACAGGGAGAGAAATACAAACAAAAGAGAGACAGAGAGATCCCAGTACCACAGCTGGAGTACAGCGGTGTGGGAAATGGAATAGTGACAGATGATATCCTACAGATTAGCAACAAGAGATTAAATGTTCTGATAAGGAGATGGGGTTGGGGGGGGGGGGGGGGGGGGTTAGAGGAAGAGAAGATAGAGGAATAGAAGAAAGAGAAGATAGAAGAGAAGGTAGAGGAATAGAAGAAAGAGAAGATAGAAGAGAAGAGAGAGGAATAGAAGAAAGAGAAGATAGAAGAGAAGAGAGAGGAATAGAAGAAAGAGAAGATAGAAGAAGAGAAGGTAGACAGGGGTCTGAAGGAGGGGGTTAGTGGGTGAGCCCCACAATTAATCCTCCTGAGGTCTGGAAACATTCACATTCAAATAGTGATGATCTGACTGAACAAGCACCCAGACTAGCCAAGCACCCAGACTAGCCAAGCACCCAGAATAGCCAAGCACCCAGACTAGCCAAGCACCCACACTAGCCAAGCACCCAGACTAGCCAAGCACCCCTGCTGTGCCCTCCTTAAGCAAATTAACACAAACCCAGACTGGAACAAGCAGCAGGAAAAAGTAGGCTGCCTTTCTCCCAAATACACACTAGAAATACAAATACAGAGCCAGAAATTCCGGAGACCTTCAGAAGAAAACATTGGAATTCATATTTCCACGTTAGTAGTAATTTCTCGCCGAGAGTAGTAAGAATGAGAGCGTGAACATGAGTTAAGACCAGGGCTCACTGTTTTTAAGTGCATAAGGAATCAAGTCAAAATGTATCTGGCAGACAAAAACACGAAAATGGGGCGTACATTTCTTTGCAAAATGTTATCCTAAATTTGCTCAATTTTGTTCTCATATCCCTATGAGCCCTGGCCAATAGTAGTGTACTATATAGGGAATAGAGTGCCATTTGGAACACACATTTAGAGAAAGGGATCAGGCTATAACTGAGTGCAAAGCAGTGATGAATGGAGAACAGGACTGAGGAATGAGTATGGCCTGGCCTCTGTGCTCAGCCCAACACTTTCTCTGATTAATCAGAGCCCAGCAGCAGGGCTTTATGTGCCATTAAAAGGCTCTCTAAATGGCTTGACTTCATTCATTAGAGAGGAGCATCCTCTGCAGGGGAGAGGCTCTGACAGATAGACAGCTAAGTGGCAGAGGGAGAGGACATGTGCACTGAGGCACAATATACAACCACAAATATAGAGCCATTACAACGGTGAATAATTCATCTAATACAGGGAGGGCTGCACAATAACAACCGTGGAACGTACTGTATATAGACCCATTAGACTGCTAAACAGTGACATAAACACATAAAGGTGTTTGAGTGGGTACACTCTCTGAGAAGGTATGTCCTACAGCAGGCTCAAGCCCAAATTACTTTATTGTGTTAAATCTGGCTAAATGCAACAAATCCCGTTTCTCTGTTTATCAGGTGAGCGTATCAGGTGAGCGTATCTCTGTCTCTCCTCACCACTTTACAAAAACGGAACACAGAGACAGAAGAGAAATAAGAAAGAAAGTGAATGAGGAAGAAATAGAGAATAAAAGGAAGACAAAGATTACCAGAGATAGGAGAGATTAGGCTGAGGATTTCTTCCTTTTTTAAATACATTTTAAAATAAGGCTGTAACATAACAAAATGTGGAAAAAGTCAAGAGGTCTGAATACTTTCCGAATGCACTGAATATAATGATCATGCTGTTTAATCAGCTTCTTGATATGCCATACCTTTCAGGTGGATGGATTATCTTGGCAAAGGAGAAATGCTCCCTAACAGGGATGTAAACAAATTTGTGCACAACATTTTTTTGATATCTCTCCGCTCCTCTTCCAGAGTCAAACTTTCGCCTACATTTGGTGTATCATTTTAGTGCAAGAAATCCTTAATTCTGCAGGAGTTAATATTAAAGGCAATGTGAGAGGTTATAGACCTGCAGTCAGTGTCTAGATTTCAGTTTCAAGTTAACCCATCTGAACAGTAGGCTACAGAGTCCTTGCTGCACCATAGGCCTACTTGAAGTCCCCGTCTTGTGACTGTTGAATTTATATAGCGTCTCACAATCATCACACATAACACAGCAGGCACTGCTATCATGCTCTTCTACCACTTCACCAAATCTTTCCCAAACATGACTTTTCTTTTTCTTTGCAACTCTCCATTTCACAGCTTTTCTCTTCTAGAATTAAACTCCTACATGGCTCGTTTTACCTCTGTGGACCGACGTTAACTTTTTCTGCCCATTCCCAAAAGCATGTGGCGATTGGCCTGTAGGCTATTTGGTTAGGCCCTAAACCTAAGACTTACACACTAATGTCAGATAGCCTACACCAATGAAAAACCTAAATGTAGCCTATAGATATAAAGTGCACAAGAATGATAAATGTATTAAATGTTGTTTTTTAAGTATTGTTTTCTCTTTATTCAACCCGCCCTTCATTTATGAGTCAATCTGCACATCACACACACACACACACACACACACACACACACACACACACACACACACACACACACACACACACACACACACACACACACACACACACACACACACACACACACACACACACAGGGAGGTTCATAGACCACTCTCCATCAGTTTGACAACCTGTTCTGATCTTCTCGTAACAACATGGCTGTAAGGCCTTCCAGTGAATTCCCAACTGACTGTAGCTGTCCGTTGATGCATTTCTAATTGGCATTTCTGCTGATAGTCACATGTCAGATCTATATTCTCCATTATCCTATACCCACCTCCCCGGAGAATTCTCTAATGGCTTCTGCTCAAGGCAAAGATATGAACAGCAGTAATATTGTAATATAAACTTGACCCTCATTGAGTCCTTGTATAATCTGAGGAGAGGAAAGTTTGAGAAGTAAAACTTTCATTTTGAAGATTAACAAAGCACACGTCATAATCCCGCTTTGGAAGGGCCTGAGCGAGGAGAAACATTCATACTCAAAAAAATAGTTTATCTGACTGTGTTCTCTGTTTTGCCTCCACAGAAAGAGATCTCGCACTGCTTTAGTGTGTCAGTATTTGTACTGCTCTTTATCCCTCTCACTTCCAGCAAACATGTTAAACCCCCCAGCAGTGAAGGATTGGCCGAGTGACACTACCAAACAGAAGACAACTGCATTGGTACCAATGTCTTTTTAAATGTATCAACTGAAATGTCCCTATGTAACGGATGTGAAATGGCTAGCTAGTTAGCGGGTACGCGCTAGTAGCATTTCAATCAGTTACGTCACTTGCACTGAGACTTAAGTAGTGTTGCCCCTTGCTCTGCAAGGGCCGCGGCTTTTGTGGAGCGATGGGTAACGATGCTTCGTGGGCGACCGTTGTTGATGTGTGCAGAGGGTCCCTGGTTCGCGCCCGAGGTCGGGGCGAGGGGACGTACTAAAGTTATACTGTTACATTGATGCTGTTGACCCGGATCACTGGTTGCTGCGGAAAATGAGGAGGTTGAAAGGGGGGTGAGTGTAACGGATGTGAAATGGCTAGCTAGTTAGCGGGTACGCGCTACTAGCGTTTCAATCAGTTACGTCACTTGCTCTGATACCTAGAAGTAATGTTGCACCTTGCTCTGCAAGGGCCGCGGCTTTTGTGGAGCGATGGGTAACGACGCTTCGTGGGTGTCAGTTGTTGATGTGTGCAGAGGGTCCCTGGTTCGCGCCCGTGTCGGGGCGAGGGGACGTACTAAAGTTAAACTGTTACACCTATTAATACACAACGTGACCAAAAGTATGTGGACACCTGCTCGTCGAACATCTCATTCCAAAATCATCGGCATTAATATGTAGTTGGTCCCCCCTTTGCTGCTATAAAAGCCTCCACTCTTCTGGGAAGGCTTTCCAGTAGATGTTGAAACATTGCTGCGGGGACTTGCTTTCATTCAGCCACAAGTGCATTAATGAGGTCGGGCACTGATGTTAAGTGATTAGGCCAATTCATCCCAAATGTATTCGATGGAGTTGAGGTCAGGGTTCTGTGCAGGCCAGTTAAGTTCTTCCACACCGATCTCAACAAACCATTTCTATATGGACCTCGCTTTGTGCACAGGGGCATTGTCATGCTGAAACAGGAAAGGGCCTTCCCCAAACTGTTGCCACAAAGTTGGAAGCACAGAATCATCTAGAATGTCATTGTATGCTGTAGCATTAAGATTTCCCTTCACGGGCCTCCCGAGTGGTGCAGTGGTCAAAGGCACTGCATCGCAGCGCTAGCTGTGCCACCAGAGTTCCTGGTTCGAGTTCAGGCTCTGTTGCACCTGTCCGCAACCGAGAGACCCTTGGGGCGGCGCGCAATTGGCCCAGCGTCGTCCGGGTTAGGGAGGGTTTGGCCGGCAAGGATGTCCTTGTCCCATCACGCTCTAGTGACTCCTGTGGCAGCCCGGGTGCATGCAGGTGTACAGTGTTTCCTCTGATACATTGGTGTGGCTGGGTTAAGTGGGCATTGTGTCAAGAAGCAGTGCGACTTTGTTGGGTCATGTTTTGGAGGACGCACAACTCTTGACCTTCACCTCTCCTGAGTCCGTACGGGAGTTGAAGCGATGAGACAAGACTGTAACTACCATAAGGATACCACGAAAAAGGGGTAAAAAAAGAAATAATAATCATTCTAATAAATACAAGGTTTCCCTTCACTGGAACTAAGAGGCCGAGCCCAAACCATGAAAAACAGCCCCAGACCATTATTCCTCCTCCACCAAACTTTACAGTTGGCACTATGCATTGGGGCAGGTAGCGTTCTCCTGGCATCCGCCAAATCCAGATTTGTCTGTCTGACTTCCAGATGGTGAAGCGTGATTCATCACTCCAGAGAACGCTTTTCCACTGCTCCAGAGTCCAATGGCGGCGAGCTTTACACCACTCCAGCCGACGCTTGGCATTCCGCATGGTGATCTTAAGCTTGTGTGCGGCTACTCGGCCATGGGAATCCATTTTATGAAGCTCCCGACAAACAGTTATGCTTCCATAGGCAGTTTGGAACTCGGTAGTGAGTGTTGCAACCGAGGACAGACAATTTTTACACGATACGGTCCCGTTCTGTAAGCTTGTGTGGCCTACCACTTCCGGGGCAGCTCTAGCAGGGCAGAAATTTGACGAACTGACTTGTTGGAAAGGTGGCACCCTATGACAGTGCCACATTGAAAGTCACTGAGCTCTTCAATAAGGCAATTCTACTGCCAATGGTTGACTATGGAGATTGCATGGCTGTGTGCTCGATTATATATACCTGTCAGCAACAGTATAAAATAGCTGAATCCACTCATTTGAAGGGCTGTCCACATACTTTTGTATATATAGTGTATTAAGGAAAACCTAAATATACAAGACTCGCACTACTCCTTTCGACAACGGCAGCAATTCCAAATTCCATGGGTACATCATGAGGTTAGAGAAAGATCTTTCAAATACAAAGACCCAACTGACTGGAATCATTTACCTATAGAAATCAGGGCATTAAAGTCACACAGTGAATTTAAGAAATACCTGTTTCAAATGTTAAGAACAAACTTTTTGTGTTTAACAATTAGAAACATCACCATGTGGAGATATTTTTAAATATATACTGTATGTATATATTATAGGTACTTAGTTGTATTAGTTGTAGCAGTAGTTGTAGCAGTAGTTTTTATTAGTTGTAGGCCTATTAGTAGTAAGACAACTTTTTGTTTAATCTAAGTATTTGTTTTAAATTATTATTATTAGACAGTAGTTGCCATATTATTCTTGTTTCTAAGTATTGTTTGTTTGTTTTTTCCATTTGTTTTTTTCATTTGGAAACTCAAGATGGTGCATCTCAAGAGATTTGATCCTGAAAAGATTTCAAATAAATACAGTTGACAACTTACAGTAACTGACAAAAGATTATCTATACAGTGGCAGCGTTAACACAATGTATACACTCTTTGAAAAAAAATGTGATATCTGGAAACTAAAAGGGTTCTTCGGCTGTCCCCAACGGAAAACCATTTGAATAAAAAAATGTGGCTCCAGGTAGTACCCTTTTGGTTCCAGGAAGAACCCTTTAGGAACCCTTTTTCTAAAGAGTGTACATAATCAACATGAGTTTCTGTATATTGTGTCAACATGCATCATACTCATCTCAACAATGTATGATTTCATACAAACGTGGACTACAGTACACAGAGGGCACTGGCAGGCATGCAATATAGTAACAAACTAGAATTCCCAGTCAAACCTAACCTTTTTTGGGGTTTCAAAATCTGTTCATCTGGTCCATCGTCATACGTATCAAGGTAAGTCAGGGGAATGAAGATAATATCCTGTAGAATAGCTCTGTGTTCTTTGGCGCACCTCAGAGCAGCCCTCCTGTTTACCTTTCATTAACTCCAGCTCCCACAATCCCCCCCTCCTAGTGCCATCCCATGCCAAAGATCACGCAGACATCATTCACAAAAACGAAGTCACTCAGGAGAGACGACAATGCTAAGGTGTTGAAGTGATCTTAAATAAGACATCTCAGTCTTAATTCTCCCCACACACACACAAAAACAACAACAACCTTGTCTTTCTCACTAGCACTGGCATTGCTGATAACTTCTTTATTGAGGGAAAATGTACTACTAAGACTGTGATGTGGTTGTCTCACCTAGCTGTCTGAAGATGAATGCACTAACAGTAAGTTGCTCTGGATAAGAGCGTCTGTTTAATGACTCAAACTTAATGTAAATGATGGGGATGATAAAGTGACAGATTTACACTTATCCTCTTCCAAGTTAGCCTGGAGCTGTTGCACTGCCTCCTACTACAAAACGGACACCGCTAAAGACGACTGACACACAATCAACCCCAAAGAACAAGCAATGGAAAAGCACGGTGGCTAGGAAAAACTCATTAGAAAGGCAGGAACCTAGGAAGAAACCATGATAGGAACTAGGCTCTTAGGGACGGCCAGTCCTATTCTGGCTGTGCCGGGTGAAGATAAGAGTACATGGCCATTAAGGCCAGATCATTCTTCAAGTCGTTCAAACGTTCATAGATGACCAGCAGGGTCAAATGATAACCACAGTGGTTATATAGAGAGTGCAGCAGTCCAAAACCTCAGAAGTAAATGTCAGAGGCTACATTGATCCATTGCGCATGGAGCACAGGGCCAACCCCCCAACTTATTATAAGTACGGTAACAACCTACAGCACCCTTAATCACAACTAGCTAACCCCTGTAACAATTTACCCCTGTAACAACTAGCTAACCCCTGTAACAATTTAACCCTGTAACAACTAGCTAACCCCTGTAACAATTTACCCCTGTTACAACTAGCTAACCCCTGTAACAACCTATCCCTACCCACAACTATCTAACCCCTGTAACATTTTACCCCTGTAACAACTAGCTAACCCCTGTAACAATTCACCACTGTAACAAATAGCTAACCCCTGTAACAATTTACCCCTGTTACAACTAGCTAACCCCTGTAACAACCTATCCCTACCCACAACTAGCTAACCCCTGTAACAATTTACCCCTGTAACAACTAGCTAACCCCTGTAACAATTTACCCCTGTAACAACTAGCTAACCACTGTAACAATTTCCACCTGTAACAACTAGCGAACCCCTGTAACCTTTCCCTACTCACAACTAGCTAACCCCTGTAACGACCTAAAAAAAATTACAACTAGCTAACCCCGTAACAACCTACCCCAACTCACAACTAGCTAACCCCGTAACCACCTATCCTTACTCCCAACTAGCTAACACCTGTAACAACCATCTAATCCCTGTAACAACCTAACCCTATTCACAACTAGCTAAACTATGTAACACCCTAACACAATTCACAACTAGCTAACGCCTGTAACAACCTACAACTATTCACAACTAGCTAACCCCTGTAACAACCTAAACCCTACTCACAACTAGCTAACCCCGTAACAACCTATCCCTACTCACAACTAGCTAACACCTGTAACAACCTATCCTTACTCACAACTAGCTAACACCTGTAACAACTATCTAATCCCTGTAACAACCTAACCCTATTCACAACTAACTAACCTATGTAACACCCTAACACAATTCACAACTAGCTAACACCTGTAACAACCCAACACTATTCAAAACTAGCTGACGCCTGTAACAACCCAACACTATTCACAACTAGCAAACCCCTGTAACAACCTACCCATATTCACAACTGGCTAACCCCATAACAACCTACCCCTACTCACAACTAGCTAACCCATGTAACAACCTACCACTATTTACAACTAGCTAACCTTGTAACAACCTATCCCTACTCACGACTAGATAACCCCTGTAACAACCTACAACTGTTCACAACTAGCTAACCCCTGTAACAACAATCAACTGTTCACAACTGGCTAACCCCTGTAACAACCTACCACTATTCACAACTAGCTAACCCCTGTAACAACCTACAACTGTTCACAACTAGCTAACCCCTGTAACAACCTACCACTATTCACAACTAGCTAACCCCTGTAACAAACTACCCCTTTTCACAACTAGCTAACCCCTGTAACAACCTACAACTGTTCACAACTAGCTAACCCCGTAACAACCTACCCCTACTCACAACTAGCTAACCCTGTAACAACCTATCCCTACTCACAACTAGCTAACCCCTGTAACAACCTTTCCTTACTCACAACTAGCTAACACCTTTAACAACCTATCCTTACTCACAACTAGCTAACACCTGTAACAACTATCTAACCCCTGTAACAACGTAACCCTATTCACAACTAACTAACCCCTGTAACAACCTAACACGATTCAGAACTAGCTAACCCCTGTAACAACCTACCACTATTCACAACTAGCTAACCCCTGTAACAACCTACCATTATTCACAACAAGCTAACCCCTGTAACAACCTACCACTATTCACAACTTGCTAACCCTTGTAACAGCCTACCCTGTAACAACCTGTCCTTACTCACAATTAGCTAACCCCGTAACAACTTACCCCTATTCACAATTAGCTAACCCCGTAACAACCTATCCTTACTCACAACTAGCTAACCCCTGTAACAACCTACCCCTATTCACACCTAGCTAACTCCGGTCTCCCCTGGTTTATTTATTTGCACCAAAGAAAACAAGTGATAGACAACAACACAGATAAAAAAATATATATAAAAAATGTAAAAATGGTGTACAGGTGTGGTTGGAAGTCCAAGGGCTTATATGAAAACCACAGCACAATTTTTTTTTATATACATAATTACAACAACAACAAAAAAGGTTTGTTAAAACAGATAACAAAATCTACTAATTATAAATACCCTTAATGCTACTAATCATTCCCATCTGTTAATTTCTAGCTGCCAAAGAGAAGTGGAATATTGGAAAGTGGTCAGAAATAAAGTACAGTGCATTCAGAAAGTATTCAGACCCCTTGACTTTTTCCACATTGTTACATTACAGCCTTATTCTAAAATAGATTCAATCGTGTAATGGGCGTCTAAGTCGTTCTCCTCCTCGGACGAGGAGGAGCAAGGATCGGACCAAAATGCAGCGGGTGATGAATACATGATGAATTTATTAGACAAGACGAAACACGAAGTACACTTGAATAAATTACAAAATAACAAAAACGACGTAGACCGACCTGAACATGAGAACTTACATAAAACGAAGAACGCACGAACAGGAACAGACTAGACAAACAAAACAGTCCCGTGTGGTACAAACACTGACACGGAAGACAATCACCCACAAACAAACAGTGAGAACAGCCTACCTTCATATGGTTCTCAATCAGAGGAAACGTCAAACACCTGCCCCTGATTGAGAACCATATAAGGCTAATTAACCATGAACCTAAACAAGAAACAAATAACATAGACTGCCCACCCCAACTCACGCCCTGACCATACTAAACAAATACAAAAACAACAGAAAACAGGTCAGGAACGTGACAAATAGTTTTTTTCCCTCATCAATCTACACACACAATACCCCATTACGACAAAGCAAAAATAGGTTTCTAGAAATGTTGGCAAATTTATACAAATAAAAATACAGGGTATATCACATTTAGATAAGAATTCAGACCCTTTACTTAGTACTTTGTTGAAGCACCTTTGGCAGTGAGTACAGCCTCGAGTCTTTCTGGGTATGAAGCTACAAGCTTCGCATACCTGTATTTGGGGAGTTTCTCCCATTCTTCTCTGCAGATCCTCTCAAGCTCTGTCAGGTTGGACGGGGAGCGTCGCTGCACAGCTATTTTCAGGTCTCTCCAGAAATGTTCGATCGGGTTCAAGTCCAGGCTCTGGCTGGGACCTCAAGGACATTCAGAGACTTGTCCCTGAAGCCCCTCCTGCATTGTCTTGGGTGTATGCTTTGGGTCGTTGTCCTGTTGGAAGATGAACCTTCACCCCAGTCTGAGGTTCTGAGCACTATGGAGCAGGTTTTCATCAAGGATCTCTCAGTACTTTGCTCCGTTCATATTTTCCTCGATCCTGACTAGTCTCCCAGTCCCTGCCGCTGAAAAACATCCCCACAGCATGATGCTGCCACCACCATGCTTCCAGGTTTCCTCGAGACGTGACGATTGGCATTCAGGCCAAAGAGTTTAATCTTGGTTCCATCAGACCAGAGTATCTTGTTTCTCATGGTCTGAGAGTCCTTTAGGTGCCTTTTGGCAAACTCCAAGCTGGCTGCCATGTGCTTTTTACTGAGGAGTGCTTCCGTCTGGCCACTCTACCATTAAAGCCTGATTGGTGGAGTGCTGCAGGTTCTCCCATCTCCACAGAGGAACTCTGGAGAGCTGTCAGTGTGACCATCGGGTTCTGGTTACCTCCCTGACCAAGGCCCTTCTCCCCGATTGCTCAGTTTGGCCGCGCGGCCAACTCTAGGATGAGTCTTGGTGGTTCCAATATTCTTCCATTTAAGAATGATGGAACCACTGTGTTCTTGGGGACCTTCAATGCTGCAGAAATGTTTTGGTACCCTTCCCCAGATCTATGCCTTGACACAATCCTGTCTCGGAGCTCTACAGACAATTCCTTCGACCTCATGGCTTGATTTTTGCTCTGACATGAACTGTCAACAATGGGACCTTATATAGACAGGTGTGTGCCTTTCCAAATCATGTCCAATCAATTGAATTTACCACAGGTGGACTCCAATCAAGTTGTAGAAATATCTCAAGGATGATCAATGGAAACAGGATGCACCTGAGCTCAATTTCAAGTCTCATAGCTAAGTGTCTGAATACTTATGTAAATAACGTATTTCTGTTTTTTATTTGTAATAAATTGGCAAAGATGGATAAAAATCTGTTCGCTTTGTCATTAAGGGGTATTTTGTGTAGATTGATGAGGAAAATGTTTTATTTAATCCATTTAAGAATAGGGCTGTAACGTAACAAAACGTCAAGGGGTCTGAATACGTTCAGAATGCACTGTATACAGTATAAAGTATACCTGTATTAGCCACATCATTCAAAGATGTTGTAAAAATATTATCAATAAAGGTGGCAGAAGAACTGGTCACTCTTGTGGGCGTATAGATGAGGGGATACAGATAGCTGGAGTATAAAGTATTCAAAAAGTCAGATGTCAGTGAGTGGTTCGCCACTTTTAAATAGGTTTATGTTGTAATCACCCAATAGAAAAACATATTTTATCTTCATTATTAATCAAATCCAAGGTTGATGCAAGAATATCATTGAAACTACCTATGTCAGAATCCGTGGCCGATAGATACATCCAATTACCACTTTTTTACCACCAAAAAATGAACAGGAGGGAATTTCGATAAAAAGAGATTAAATGTCAATGTTATCAGATGTAAGTGCGAGGTCCTCTCTTACAAAGAATTAAAAATGTTTATGATCAAAAACCGACACTCCTCCTCCAACTCTTGAGGTTCTACAGTGGTGAACAGCATTATAAGGAGACATGGTTCAGTCTCGCATTAAAAGACAAGATTGAAAAGCAGCATATACTACAGCTTGTGAGGCTCACTATAATGCATCTCTGCCCTAGAGTCCAACTCCAAGCATCATCATCATCTGTTCAGAATTAGCTGGTCCTGAAAGGAGAAGCCCTCCCTCCACAGTCAGAGGCTGACCCTTTAAACAGGAGTCTGTGATCAGGGTCAGGGCAACATGTCGGCTCAGTGGGGTGTGTCAATGTGATTGACTACCAAACCTCGCTCTCTCTCTCAGTAGCAGGAACATGAGCAGGAAACCACCCTCGTCTAGCTCCTCCGGAAAATAACAAATGAGTGGAGCTGCAATTAAGAACGGAAGAGGGAGGGAGGGGGTGGGGGAGGGTACAGCAAATCCCCTGTCCTTTCTTCTCATCGTGATAGACAGACAAAACAGAATGTTAAGGAGTTTGAAAATGAAAAGTAGTTTTAGTTCGTTGTCATTGGTTCAGACTGGCTCTGGCCTAACATAAGAGGCAACAATGTTCTCAGCTGGGACAACAGGAACAAACAGCTTATCACAGGGAGAGGAGAAATCCATTAACAGAAAAATTCTATGTACTCTAATTTTTAGTTCCATTTTAATTGGTTTGTTTAGTTTAGATTGAGTCACAGTTTACAGAGTTCCTTTAATTTCACAGTTCAAAGGACACCGCCTGATTTCCAGCAGAGTTTTCCTTGTTTAACTTTTCTTTAAGTGATAACAGTACATTTCAGTGCAATTCTACAGTGCAATTCTTCTTCTTTTGTTTGCAGATAGAACTTTGTAGTCATTCAAGTTAATTTATTTGCCTAGACATATAGGATGCTTCAGTCACTGGCTGCGTAATTGTGTACTATCTAAAGCACAGTATAGTCCTTGATCAGAATGATCTGAATGGACGGTGTGTTGACAGCACTGTAGGCTCTATGAGTCATAGTAAATGAAAAGTCAATGATAACTTGAGACATAAAGAATGGAATACATCACAGTCTGGCAATGAATGTCTAAAACACATGCTTACACAGCATGCACACACACACAAACACACTCACGAGCAGTGAGTGAGCCAGGTGTGTTCCCTGTTCTCTACCATCCCCTGCCTGACCCCAGCCGACGCCTCCTTGTCTTAGAATGTCAGACCTGGAATGTGGCTGCTAGAACATTTTCCTGCTAACTCCCAAGCTCCGATAGTTTTAGAGATATTGTTGAACTCACACAACGTAACATTTCACACTACCACCAAGAACAACAGATACAAAAAGCTGTTCAGGGCTATATGTTGTTGTTCTAATACCAGTTAGTTACGTTCTACTGAATAATTAGATCCTGGGAATTGAACCAGGTGAAGACAATGATGATAGCAATAATAATATTAGCTCTATAGATGCTTTTAGGAAATATAATGCCCATCTATGACCTTATTCCTGTACTATATATGATATTGAAAGTTGAGGCAGACAGTCGTCCCAAGCAAAACCCAGTGTTGCCCAACTCAACCTGAGATCTGTCTATGATGTCATCCCTCCCTCTCCTGCTTCTCTCTCTGATTGGGAAATAACATTAAGGGGATCCTATAAATGCCAAGCGCTCTGCTAGCCATTTAAGTCCTAGACAGAGAAATATACAGTCCTGTGTTCAGAGGGGAGAAAATGTCACATAGGACTTTATAAGGTTCAGTGGCAGTAATATGTATGTTGTAATGTAAGACGAGAGGGTAGGAAGGTACATTTATGAATGATTAAAAGGAAGAACTCTGTGGCCTCACACTAACACAGATGATGAAAATGAAATAGCAACAGAGAGGGAGGAAGGAAAGCGAGAGAGAGAGATGGAGAGATAGAGAGAGGGGGAAGAGAGAGAGAGAGAATAAGAGAGACCGAGTGAGAAGAGGGAGAGATGGAGAGGGGAGATAGAGAGGGAGGGAGAGAGAGCGAGAGAGAGAGCAAGCGAGACTGAGGCAATTCCTAAGCCTGGCCGTCACACATGCTTAACCTTGCGCTAGCGCCTGGGCGATGCTGCTTGCATATCAATGATGGAGGAAATATCAGAGGATACAGGCCTACAAACTCCACTGCTGTAGGAGAGAGAGAGAGAGAACAGGAGCTCAGTAACAACAGCAGCATAGAGTATAGGGTGATTCCACGCCAGCATGGCCGAAAATAAATTTGGTATCTCAGATTGTTCTCGCAATTCTCATATAAAAAATGTATTGGGAGGAAGGATTTTGAAGATGCTTTTTACATTTGTTTCAAGTATCGCAAACCATTTTTGAGAAATTCATAATAAAGGTGGCCATTTTAGGCCCTTTTTAGACCTGTACATGCCTCCTGTAAGATCCTATGATCTGTGAACCGTACATGATACAGACAACATCTGGGTGTCATTATACTCCTTATAGTGTTCTCTAAAATATGGAGTATGTCTAGATTCTGAAATACAATGTTTCACATTAATTAATTCAACATAAAAAATATTAATATCTCTAAAAGTACCCTTTTTGATTTATACTGAACAAAAATATAAATGCAACATGCAACAATTTCAAAGATTTTACGGAGTTACAGTTCATAAACTCAGCAAAAAAAGAAACGTCCTCTCACTGTCAACTGTGTTAATTTTCATCAAGCTTAACATGTGTAAATATTTGTATGAACATAACAAGATTCAACAACTGAGACATAAACTGAACAAGTTCCACAGACATTTGACTAACAGAAATTGAATAATGTGTCCCTGAACAAAGAGGGAGTCAAAATCAAAAGTAACAGTCAGTATCTGGTGTGGCCACCAGCTGCATTAAGTACTGCAGTGCATCTCCTCCTCATGGACTGCACCAGATTTGCCAGTTCTTGATGTGAGATGTTACCCCACTCTTCCACCAAGGCACCTGCAGGTTCCCAGACATTTCTGGGAGGAATGGCCCTGGTCTTAACCCTCCGATCCAACAGGTCCCAGACGTGCTCAATGGGATTGAGATCCGGGCTCTTCGCTGGCCATGGTAGAACACTGACATTCCTGTCTTGCAGGAAATCACGCACAGAACGAGCAGTATGGCTGGTGGCATTGTCATGCTGGAGGGTCATGTCAGGATGAGCCTGCAGGAAGGGTACCACATGAGGGAGTAGGATGTCTTCCCTGTAACGCACAGCATTGAGATTGCCTGCAATGACAACAAGCTCAGTCCGATGATGCTGTGACACACCGCCCCCAGACCATGACGGACCCTCCACCTCCAAATCGATCCCGCTCCAGAGTACAGGCCTCGGTGTAACGCTCATTCCTTTTGACGATAAACGCAATTCCGACCATCACCGCTGGTGAGACAAAACCACGACTCATCAGTGAAGAGCACTTTTTGCCAGTCCTGTCTGGTCCAGCGACGGTGGGTTTGTGCCCATAGGCAACGTTGTTGCCGGTGATGTCAGGTGAGGACCTGTCTTACAACAGGCCTACAAGCCCTCAGTCCAGCCTCTCTCAGCCTATTGTGGACAGTCTGAGCACTGATGGAGGGATTGTGCGTTCTTGGTGTAACTCGGGCAGTTGTTGTTGCCATCCTGTACCTGTCCCGCAGGTGTGATGTTCGGATGTACCGATCCTGTGCAGGTGTTGTTACACGTGGTCTGCCACTGCGAGGATAATCAGCTGTCCGTCCTGTCTCCTTGTAGCGCTGTCTTAAGCGTCTCACAGTATGGACATTGCAATTTATTGCTCTGGCCACATCTGCAGTCCTCATGCCTCCTTGCAGCATGCCTAAGGCATGTTCACGCAGATGAGCAGTGACCCTGGGCATATTTCTTTTGGTGTTTTTCAGAGTCAGTAGAAAGGCCTCTTTAGTGTCCTAAAATGTCATAACTGTGACCTTAATTGCCTACCGTCTGTAAGCTGTTAGTGTCTTAACGACCGTTCCACAGGTGCATGTTCATTAATTGTTTATGGTTCATTGAACAAGCATAAGAAACAGTGTTTTAACCCTTTACAATGAATATCTGAAGTTATTTGGATTTTTACAAATTATCTTTGAAAGATAGGGTCCTGAAAAAGGGACGTTTCTTTTTTTGCTGAGTTTATAAAGAAATCAGTCAATTGAAATTAATTAGGCCCTAATCTATGGATTTCACATGACTGGGCAGGGGTGCCTGGAAGAGCATAGGCCCACAAAATAGCTTTATTACAGACAGAAATACTTTTCAGCACCCCGTCCCCCCAACCCCGGTCCTGGGTTGGCGTGGTTACACATGGTCTGGATGTACTGCCAAATTATCGAAAACGACGTTGGCGGTAGCTTATGCTAGAGAAATTAACATTCAAATGGTGGACATTCCTGCAGTCAGCATGCCAATTGCACGCTCCCTCAAAACTTGAGACTTCTGTAGCATTGTGTTGTGTGACAAAACTCCACATTTTAAATTGGCCTTTTGTTGTTGCACCCTTGACAACCACTGTGATTATTATTATTTGACCCTGCTGGTCATCTATGGACATTTAAACATCTTGGCCATGTTCTGTTATAATCTCCACCCGGCAAAGCCAGAAGATGCCTGGCCACCCCTCATAGCCTGGTTCCTCTCTAGGTTTCTTCCTAGGTTCTGGCCTTTCTAGAGAGTTTTTCCTAGCCACCGTGTTTCTACACCTGCATTGCTTGCTGTTTGGGGTTTTAGGCTGGGTTTCTGTACAGCACTTTGTGACATCAGCTGATGTAAGAAGGGCTTTATAAATACATTTGATTGATTGATTGTCCCCAGCACAAAGTGCACCTGTGTAATGGTCATGCTGTTTAATCAGCTTCTCGATATGCCACACCTGTCAGGTGGGTGAATTATCTTGGCAAATGGAAAATGCATAGTAAGTAAAGTAAGTAAAAAGAAGTTAAAAAAATTGTGCACAAAATTTGAGAGAAATATGCTTTTTGTGCATATGGAAAATGTCAAAGATTTTTTTGACATTATAGGTCATTAACAAATCACAGCACTCCTGCATATTCAGCAAATCACCAGCAGAGGGAGTTCCGTTTGAATCCATTTTCCCATTCACTGTGTTGGTGGTGCTCATAACATTTATCATAACTTTAACAGTAGCAGAGAGCACACTCTGGAAATGTGATGTACTTGTTTAAAACAATATGTTAATAGTTTTAATGTTGAATAAATTAATGTGGAAAATTGTATTACAGAATGTAGCGGTACTCCATATTTTAGAGCAAACTATTAGGAGTATAATGGCACCAAGGTGCTGCCACGCTGGTATGAAAGATCTGGGAGACAGGCGCAGGAATGCGTAATAGAGTTTTTTATTTCTTACCCAAATTACGGCGTCCCGTGTAAAGGCACGGGGACGAAGACCAAACAAACACATAACAAAACACAGGGTAGAAACCCAAAACAAAAGAGTGAGGAGTACCTTGAATAAATAACACACGTGCACAATGATTAACACACGGGACGAGACCCATAATCATCTGCACAATCCACAATGGCACGAAAGCCCAAAACACACAGCACAGGTACTCACACGCACCAACGGACATTGTAACAATAATCGACAGCACCATGGTGAAACAAAGGGCACATATATACAAACACAATCAGTGGGAATAGGGGCCAGGTGTGCGCAATGAAAGTTCCAGAGGGATCTGTGACAGGTGTTGTCTGTATCATGTATGGTTCACGGATCATTGGGTCTTACATTGGGCATTACATCTCGCATGTATAGCCTAAAACAGCCTAAAATGGCAACTTTCACGATTTTCACCCCCAAAAAATAGCGTTACAAATGTAAAAAGCATATCAAACATCGCCAGAACAATATTTTCGGGCTATGCGGGCACACGCACATAATGCACACACAGCAACATTGAACATACTAAACAGACACTCGTACAACACCCAAAAATTTGACATGCTAAATAAGAAACACAATAGAAGAGACATGAAGATACAAGCTATCTAATTAAGAAGCATAAAAGCAAGATAAGCAAACAAGATAAAATACAACAGACAACTGTGGGTTTCCCTGACTGATCTCTTGTTGTATGTGTGTTTTCCGCTGCATTTACTTGTAGTCTGTTCTGGGGTTACAGGAAAAGCTGTGCAGGAGCGTCCATACCGTAGTTACTGGGCATTTAGTGTCACCGTGGGCAACACAAAACTTCCTGCCAAAACCAGAGAGGAGGAGAGAGTCGGAGAGAGGAGTTACCGGAAGCAGAGAGGAGGGGAGAGTCAGAGAGAGGAGTTACCGGAGGCAGAGAGGAGGAGAGAGAGACAGTCAGAGAGGAGGCAGAGAGGAGGAGAGATGAGCTACCGGGGGCAGAGAGGAGGAGAGAGTCAAAGAGAGGACTTACGGGAGGCAGAAAGGAGGAGAGAGAGTCAGAGTGTGTCTAATTAAAACAGGCGTGTTCTGGGATGCCCCCGGGGTCCTGAGGGATGTGCTGGGTGATAAACCCAGTCATCCGTTCTCCATCTTTTGAACGGAGAGAATAAAGACTTTCAGGATCCTATGCCTTCTTATCCTTTCTTCTCCCTCCTACTTTCATGCTATCTGATAGAGACAAAGGGCTTGTGTCACGTCCGGAGGACCACGAGATGTCCCGTGAGGATGCCTGATGTGATGTGGGGTCTTCTTTGCTGAGTGAAACATTGCCTCCCTGTTCTGTCTGTTGATCAAGGGCTGACTGACTCCCTGTTAGAGCTCAGTAAGACGCAGCTGCTTTGATAGTTGCTGTACATCTTTAGCAGGTAACACGATCGAAAGACAAGGAGGGCTCTCTACAGATAAAAGAGGACTTTGGGAGGCTATTCAGCAGACTACTAGTGTTTTCTGCCAAAGCCTTGTCATGTTGTCATCACTGATATTTGCAGAGGCTTTGTGGGCCATGTTAGATACAGGGTTTTTCTTTGACTTTGATTTTGTAATCCGAGATTGGCGCTAATCTGAGGGGCCGGTGGATTAAAACATTTAGACAATCATGGCTTTTATAGTCCCTCATATCTTTGTGTCTAAATTAGGCTTGGGCTGTATGCAAATTTTCATATCGTCATACAGTCCTTCTCTCGTCCCGGGATTTACGGTATTACTGGCATGGTACACAAGGGGTGCTAAAAACGTAAGAAAAACCCATTGGGCCTCTATCACGAGAATGCTAATAATATTTGCACAAAACATTAGTGAAATCACAGAGACGCTGTTAACTAAATGTTAATGAGCAAAAACGAACATAAACGAATTGCAAAGACAGGCAAATCCAGCTCATAAAGTTATACAAGCATCGCTAGTAGCTACCGAATGTAATTTTCGTGTGAGTGAGGACATTTCCAAGCGAAAGTGAATAATAGAAATTGTGCAAATGAACAAAGTTGTGATGCATGCTTTTCTGAAGAGCAGATGTGAGAATAACAGAGGAGAAAAAAATGCTAGTAGGAAGCACAGGGAAAAAATGGCAGCTGTACAGATAACTCACCCAGAGCTCTTTGACTTCTGGCAGAAAGCCGTTATAAGTTATCTGACGGCAAACATTTAGTAATGAATGCAACTGCATGACCTCATGTGTGCAGCACAACAGAGACTCTGATAGATATAGAACGCTATGTACTGTCTATGGACGCCTGCTGTCTCCCGTTGTGCTATTTACAAACAAACACCTGACTGGCTCAACTGTTCTGGGGAACGGTAAGCTTCATAATGTAAAATAGTGTAAAATAAAGCAACAGGTGAAATGAAGAACGCAATCTGCTTTATCTCCTAACATATTGCACAAGTTGACTGCAGATATGAACTTAAAAAGTAGCTACAAATATTCCCATTTATTGAAAAATGTCAAAGAAATAGTTTTGACGGTATTGAAAAACCATCGCTTGGCTTTTTCCAAATACCCCGGTATACGGTATACCGCCCAAGCCTAGTCTGAATGACAACAATATTGAGTAGGTGACAATTCTCTCTGTTGTCGTCAAGAGAGCAGATAAGCTATTAGCCCTACAATCATTACTGGAGTTGAACTGAACTGCCATTCATCAAGCCAGCCTGTCAGACAGATGGGGTTAGAAGTAGAGTGGTTGAACCATATGGGAAAGTGGTGTAGCCTATGCAAACAGAAACTAAGACAGGCTTACTGGATGGACAGTTTATCAACAATATATTCTCAACTGACCTATCAGAGGAGAGTTTAACTGGTGCTAAAGCCCTGTGTCTGTAGGGTCTTTCACCGATGTTTTTACATGAGTTCTGTCTGAACCTTGGCCAGCAGAATCAGGTGTGGTCACTTCCCAGCGTAAGCGATCTATGAGTGGGAGATGTGTGTTAAGTGCTGGGGTCAGATGAGCAGCCATTAGAAAGCATTAGACCATGAGGTCCTCCAGGATACCAGCTACCCACACCTGACCCTCATCTGACCTCAAGCACACAGAGAATCTTTCTTCTCTCTATGCTTTTATTTCTTCTCGCTTTTCTTTCTCATGATCATTCACGCACTCATCTCTCTTTCCTTATTTTTCTTCCGTGCAAACTCACTCACCTGTCACTAGCCTAATGGTTAAGAGTGTTGGGCCAGTAACCAAAGGTTCGCTGGTTTGAATCCCTGAGTCAACTAGGTGAAAATGTGCCATTGAGCAAGGCACTTACCCTCCTGTAAGTCGCTCTGGATAAGAGCGTCTGCTGAATGACTAAAATGTAGACAATTCTTACACATACTCTCCAACTTAGACTAAGCACTCAGCATCTTTCAACTGATTTCAGTGTAAAACATGGATAGGTAGACTGATGTTTCAAGCACCTGCATCTGGTGATGTTTCAGTGCAGTTCTGTCCTGTGACTTATTGTCAGAGACAGGAGAGTGGCAGCCAGCAGGAGACTACGTAGCTAAATCAGTATCTGACGTGCAGTATGGCCTACAGTAAGGATCCTCCAGGTACACTGAGCAGCTCCTGTGGCATATTGTGATGTTTCAGTGCAGTCTGTGGCAGCCAGAACTGGCTCTGTAAGAGAGGATAAACACTCCCAGCATGCACTGCTTCGCCTCAGTCAGGAGCGATGCTGTGTCGGCTGCTTCCTGCCAGGAGCAGGAGGTGTCTCACGTGCCTGTGTCTAAGCCAGGAGATGGAAAGAAACTGTGTGTGTGTGTGTGTGTGAGAAAAACAATGCGACAAGGCGAGGATCCAGAGACAGTGAGTAGCCTACGTATTTACATAGCTGCGGGAAGTAGGGGTGCTGAGGGTGCTGCAGTACCCCCTGAAAAATCGTAATTAAAATAAAGTTTTAATAAACAAAAGTAGTCCTGTATTAGCAGACCGTTATAGAGCTATAGCACATGCAAGAACAATTTTCCCGTAGCTATGCTTATTTTTTTAAATTTGTTTGCACGCTAGTCTGCAGAGGTTTGAGTGACTGCAAACTTCAGTCACTCAGTCAAGCACAAAAGAAGCTAACCAAGCAACATTAAGACAGCCAGCAAGCATGGATACAGCTTTAACAAAAGCTACATTTCAATCACAATTCTACATCATACAAGTGCCATGACACTGATCAACAGCAGCTGAATTCAACCAAGGAAAACTCTTCCCTAAGCAAATTATACTAAGGGAAGGTAACAGTGTACCGAGGGAGGAGTGTTTCAATTGCATTCTTTTGTTTTCAAAGGAAGAATACTTGGTTTATAACCTTTGGTCTCAGTCATAGACACCGGACAGGAGCAAACATATTCAAACTGAAACCTGTCGAACGCTGACACCTGAACTAAAGACCTCGGTTTAAAAGCTGACAGTGTTTTATTATACTTGTACTTTATTTTGAATCCTGCGGCTCTGTTGGGCTAAATTGCTGTGAGCGCTGATATCTGTCCCGGAATCCTGCCAGATAAGCCGGGAGAGACGCGAAAGCCCGGCGGTAGCTTGCTCGGCGGTCTCAAATGGAGGTCGCTATTGAACGTTTCCAATGTTGCAGGAACTGCGTATACTTTGCTTTGTTCCGGGACATTGTGGACCGCGTTGACTTTCAATGTAGCAACTGCTTGCTTGCGGAGGACTACAGGAGCGAAGTAGCTACTCTTAGCAAGCAAGTAGCAAACCTACATAAGCTACTGGGGAACCCACACCCACCTACTTTTTCATTTTCTTCCACCCCAGTAGCCGGACGCCGCTCTGGTCTAGTGGAAGTTTCGCCGCCGTGTCGGCTCTCCACAGCCGACTGGCCGGTGCTAGGCAGGGTTCCATCCCCGAAAGGGCCTCCCCCTTCCCTGGAGAACGGAGCTGATCTCGACCCAACCAACCTGCCATGGAGGTACGTCACTCACTATGGAAAGCGAAGAAGTCGTCCTCTGGCAACGGGGGTCTCCATGGAGATGTTGAGCCCGGAACTGACACAGACCAGAAACAGCTTTTCCTCCCTGGATCCAGAGGTTCCGGTGCCTTCGTCCATGGTGGCTTCCCAATCAAGATCGGATCCGGAGGTACCTGCATCTTCATCCTCGGCTTCTTCCTTAGGTTCAGATCCTCGGAGCTCCCAGTCTCACCAGACCGTGAGGCTGCCTGAGAGACCGGCCCATTCAACATCACCACCTGTCATCATAGGCAGCTCTATGGTGAGAAACATCTCGGTCCCCAAGGCAAAAGCCCTGTGCTACCCAGGAGCACGAGTACAAGACATAATAAGGCTGCTTCTGACTGTTCTACCACAGATGCCGGGAGATGACACTGTCGTAGTCCATGTGGGGTCAAACGACATCAGGAGGGCTAGCTCGGAACATTTGAAAATGGATTTGAAAGAACTGACTTTAGCATTAAAAGACTCCAAAAAACAGCCAATAATTTCAGATCCAGTACCATCGTTGGGCCGCGGGTGTGAAAGATTCAGCAGACTGCTGGTTGTTGATAACTTTGACACCTTCTGGAAACAGAAGATACTCTACAGGAATGACGGAGTCCATCCAAATCATCTTGGCTCCTGGACTCTGACTCTGTCCACGCATTTCAAGGCTGTGTTGAAACAATGACTGGTAAATGATCCAGGACCAGCTCAGTTAATCCGTACTATTGTGACAATGAGTCGTCATAATGCTGCATCAAATGTACATGATCTTAGGGGCATTGACAAACACAATGTAAGTAATTTAATTTATGTACCCCTAATTGCACCGATTATATCTGTTTATCCTCCAGCTATTGTAAGCAGTAATCATGAGCCTATAAACCAGAGTTACACTGTTAGCACTGAGGCGGTGTGCAATAGTAGGAAGACCACTTTATACAGCTCACCCTGCACTATCAGCTCCAATGTAAATAACATGAGTAAGTCTACCTCTGATAAGCTTCCCAGTAAAGCATTAAAAACAATCAAGCAACCCAGAAAAGTGCTAAAAATAGCCCATATTAACATTTGTAGCCTAAGAAACAAGGTCCATGAAGTCAATAGCTTACTTGTAACAGATGACATTCATATTCTGACTATCTCTGAAACTCACTTAGATAATACCTTTGATGATACAGTGGTAGCAATACATGGTTATAACATCTACCGAAAAGACAGAAATACCAACGGAGGCGGTGTTGCGGTCTATATTCAGAACCACATTCCTGTAAAGCTTAGAGACGATCTAATGTTAAATACTGTTGAAGTAATATGGCTACAGGTTCATCTGCCTCACCTAAAGCCCATTCTTGTGGGAAGCAGCTATAGACCACCAAGTGCTAACAGTCAGTATCTGGATAATATGTGTGAAATGCTTGATAATGTATGTGATATCTGCTTTAAAGCCGTATCCAAATCCATAGGATGTAGTGATCACAATATAATAGCCATATCTAGGAAAACCAAAGTTCCAAAGGCTGGGCCTAATATAGCGTATAAGAGGTCATACAATAAGTTTTGTAGTGATTCATATGTTGATGATGTAAAGAATATTTGCTGGTCTGTGGTGTGTAATGAGGAGCAACCAGACGCTGCACTTTATGCATTTATGAAACTATTTATTCCAGTTACTAATAAGCAAACACCCTTTAAGAAAATGACTGTAAAAACTGTTAAATCCCCTTGGATTGATGAGGAATTGAAAAATGGTATGGTTGAGAGGGATGAGGTAAAAGGTATGGCAATTAAGTCTGGCAGCCCAACTGATTGGCAAACGTACTGCAAATTAAGAAATAATGTGACTAAACTAAAGAAAAAGAAACTACACAAAGTAGTGTAGTCCTGTGTGGTCCCGTGTGGCTCAGTTGGTAGAGCATGGCGCTTGCAACGCCAGGGTTGTGGGTTCAATTCCCACGGGGGGACCAGGGTTCAATTCCCACGGGGGGACCAGGATGAATATGTATGAACTTTCCAATTTGTAAGTCGCTCTGGATAAGAGCGTCTGCTAAATGACTAAAATGTTCAAATGAAACAAAGATAAATTATATAAAGAATGATAGTAAAAAAGCTTTGGGGCACCTTAAATGAAATTTTGGGAAAAAAAGCCAACTCGGCTCAGTCATCACAAAGCCCACTGATATTGACAACTACTTGAATTACTTTTTCATTGGCAAGATAAGCAAACTTAGGGATGACATGCCAGCAACAAACGCTGACACTACACAACCAAGTATATTGGACCAAATTATGAAAGACAAGAATTGTACATTTGAATTCCATAAAGTTAGTGTGGAAGAGGTGAAAAAAGTATTGTTGTCTATCAACAATGACAAGCCACCGGGGTCTGATAATCTAGATGGAAAATTACTGAGGATAATAGCAGACGATATCGCCACTCCTATTTGCCAAATCTTCAATTTAAGCCTACTAGAGAACGTGTGCCCTCAGGCCTGGAGGGAGCTAAAGTCATTCCGCTACCCAAGAATAGTAAAGCCCCCTTACAGGCTCAAATAGCCGACCAATCAGCCTGTTACCAACCCATAGTAAACTTCTGGGAAAAAATGTGTTTGACCAGATACAATGCTATTTTACAGTAAACAAATTGACAACAGAATTTCAGCATGCTTATAGGGAAGGACACTCAACAAGCACAGCACTTACACAAATGACTGATGATTGTCTGAGAGAAATTGATGATAAATTGATTGGGGGGGCTGTCTTGTTAGACTTCAGTGCAGCTTTTGACATTATTGATCATAGTCTGCTGCTGAAAAAACGTATGTGTTATGGCTTTACACCCCCTGCTATAATGTGGATAAAGAGTTACTTGTCTAACAGAACACAGAGGGTGTTCTTTAATGGAAGTCTATCAAATATAATCCAGTTAGAATCAGGAATTCCCCAGGGTAGCTGCTTAGGCCCCTTGTTTTTTTCAATTTTTACAAATGACATGCCACTGACTTTGAGTAAAGCCAGAGTTTCTATGTATGTGGATGACTCAACACTATACACATCAGCTACTACAGAGACTGAAATGACTGCAACATTCAACAAAGAGCTGCAGTTAGTTTCAGAGTGGGTGGCAAGGAATAAGTTAGCCCTAAATATTTTTTTAACTAAAAGCATTGTATTTGGAACAAAACACTCACTAAACCCTAAACTTCAACTAAATCTTGTAATAAATAATGTGGAAATTGAGCAAGTTGAGATTATGAACTGCTTGGAGTAACACTAGATTGTAAACTGTCATGGTCAAAACATATTGATGCAGTTGTAGCTAAGATGGGGAGAAGTCTGTCTATAATAAAGTGATGCTGTGCCATCTTAACAACACTATCAACAAGCAGGTCCTACGGGGCCTAGTTTTGTCGCACCATGACTACTGTTCAGTTGTGTGGTCAGGAGCCACAAAAAAGGACTTAGGAAAATTGCAATTGGCTCAGAACAGGGAAGCACGGCTGGCCCTTGGATGTACACAGAGAGCTAATATGAATAATATGCATGTCATTCTCTCCTG
The DNA here is from genome assembly GCF_016432855.1 of Salvelinus namaycush. Taxonomy (NCBI): domain Eukaryota; kingdom Metazoa; phylum Chordata; class Actinopteri; order Salmoniformes; family Salmonidae; genus Salvelinus; species Salvelinus namaycush. The sequence continues at coordinate 29,470,464 of NC_052324.1, forward strand.
GCTCAAAGTGGAGGAGAGGTTGACTTCATCACTACTTTTATTTATGAGAGGTATTGACATGTTGAATGCACCAAGTTGTTTGCTAAACTACTGGCACACAGCTTGGACACCCATGCATGCATACCCCACAAGACATTCCACAAGAGGTCTCTTCACAGTCCCCGAGTCCAGAACAGACTATGGGAGGCACACATTACTACATAGAGCCATGACTACATGGAAGTCTATTCCACATCAAGTAACTGACACAAGCAGTAAAAGTAGATTTAAAAAACAGACCTTATGGCACAGCGGGGACTGTGAAGCAACACAAACATTGGCACAGACACATGCATACACACATGATAACATACGCACTATACTTACACATGGATTTAGTACTGTAGATATGTGGTAGTGGTGGAGTAGGGGCCTGAGGGCACACATTGTGTTGTGAAATCTGTGAATGTATTGTAATGTTTTAAAATTGTATAAACTGCCTTAATTTTATTGGACCCCAGGAAGAGTAGCTGCTGCTTTGGCAGCAGCTAATGGGGATCCATAATAAATACAAATACAAATACAAACCTTTTCATACTGAACTGATGTGAACATTTCAAGACATGTTGAAACTTTCTGAAACAGGCACTAAGAAGTGCACTTGACCCTGGTTTGTCCTCTCAGAACAGTTTTTGTACAGTTCAGTGGTGCTGTGCTGTCACTTGTCATTACGTCAGGCATAGAGAGAGGGGGGGGGAGAGAGAGAGGGGGAGAGAGACAGAGAGAGAGAGGGGGAGAGGGGAGAGAGACAGCAAGAAAGAAAGAGAGAGAAAGAGAGAGAGAAGGGTGGAGAAAACCAGACCTTACTCCCACTTCATCTAGCATGACCCCAGTAGTGAGAACACAACATTCATCAACAGTTCACAGCACAGAGACACGTAGGTGTATTAGACACACACCTTCACAGTGATACACATGCTACATCTGCTAGACACCAGGGCCCTGTCTCTGTAGGGAGTCATTTGTAGGTCAATACTACAACACTGTAAACCAGAAGTGTCAAACATATGGCCCACAGGCCAAAGGGGGTCCAATCTGGCCCACGGGTGGTTTGAGTAAAAAATAGTCATTAAAACTAGTTTTTCAACCACTCCACAAATGTCTTGTTAACAAACTATAGTTCTGTCAAGTCGGTTAGGACATCTACTTTGTGCATGACACAAGTCATTTTTCCAACAATTGTTTACAGACAGATTATTTCACTGTATCACAATTCCAGTGGGTCAGAAGTTTACATACACTAAGTTGACTGTGCCTTTAAACAGCTTGGAAAATTCCAGAAAACTATGTCATGGCTTTATAAGCTACTGATAGGCTAATTTACATCATTTGAGTCAATTGGAGGTGTACCTGTGGATGTATTTCAAGGCCTACCTTCAAACTCAGTGCCTCTTTGCTTGACATCATGGGAAAATCAAAAGAAATCAGCCAAGACCTCAGAAAACAAATTGTAGACCTCCACAAGTCTGGTTCGTCATTGGGAGCAATTTCCAAATAGTTGAAGGTACCACGTTCATCTGTACAAACAATAAAACGCAAGTATAAACACCATGGGACCACGCAGCCGTCATACCGCTCAGGAAGGAGACGCGTTCTGACTCCTAGAGATGAACGTACTTTGGTGCGAAAAGTGCAAATCAATCCCAGAACAACCGCAAAGGACCTTGTGAACATGCTGGAAGAAACTGGTACAAAGTATCTATATCCACAGTAAAACAAGTCCTATATCGACATAACCTGAAAGGCCGCTCAGCAAGGAAGATGCCACTGCTCCAAAACCGCCATAAAAAAGCCAGACTACGATTTGCAACTGCACATGGGGACAAAGATCGTACTTTTTGGAGAAATGTCCTCTGGTCTGATGAAACAAAAATAGAACTGTTTGGCCATAATGACCATTGTTATGTTTGGAGGAAAAAGGGGAGGCTTGCAAGCCGAAGAACATCATCCCAACCGTGAAGCATGGGGGTGGCAGCATCATGTTGTGGGGGTGCATGGCTGCAGGAGGGACTGGTGCGCTTCACAAAATAGATGGCATCATGAGGCAGGAAAATTATGTGGATATATTGAGGCAATATCTCAAGACATCAGTCAGAAAGTTAAAGCTTGGTCGCAAATGGGTCTTCCAAATGGACAATGACCCCAAGCATACTTCCAAAATGGCTAAAGGACTACAAAGTCAAGGTATTGGAGTGGCCATCACAAAGCCCTGACCTCAATCCTATAGAAAATGTATGGGCAGAACTGAAAAAGTGTGTGCGAGCAAGGAGGCCTACAAACCTGACTCAGTTACACCAGCTCTGTCAGGAGGAATGGGCTAAAATTCACCAACTTATTGTGGGAAGCATGTAGAAGGCTACCCGAAACATTTGACCCAAGTTAAGCAATTTAAAGGCAATGCTACCAAATACTAATTAAGTGTATGTAAACTTCTGACCCACTGGGAATATGATGAAAGAAATAAAAGCAGAAATAAATAATTATCTCTACTATTATTCTCTTCTATTATTCTACTATTATTCTCTACTATTATTCTTTACTTGGATTAAATGTCAGGAATTATGAAAAACTGAGTTTAAATGTATTTGGCTAAGGTGTATGTAAACTTCTGACTTGTAAACAACTGTATATACAGTATTAATGGATTTTTTTTTTCCTATATTCATACAGTTTCTTGACTGTCCAGCTCTCTAATAATTACTAGACAGGAAGCATCAAAAATTCTAAATAAGATGGCTAGAGGACTAGGAAATATAACACATTTTCAGTGCGGCCCTCCGGACATCATTGAAGACCGAATGCGGCCCCCGGGGGAAAATGAGTTCAACACCCCTGCTGTAAACTAATGAGCCAGTAAATTCCCCCAGTCCCTCGCTCTCTCTCTCCCTCACTCTCGTTGCATCTGTTGCTCTCTATTTCTCTCTCCCTCTGATTCCTGCTGTGTAGCAAAAATGAGAAACAACTGAAGAGAAGACGGTACTGACTGAACTGTGTGTCAGATACAGCGACACCCCACTGATCAGTAGAACTGTGTGCTACAAAACATGCAATTCCCTCTCTTCTGTCCTTTCTTCTTCTCATCCTCTCTTATCCTCTTTATTTTCCTCTTTTACAGTTCATCTCTTCCTCTCCCTTGTCCTATATCTCTCGTTCACATGAGACTTTCTTTCCATGTTAAGTTCTGCATTTACCAAAGTGTTCTTAGTTCGAACAGGTAAACAAACCATTTCTAAGATGTAAGAAATCTGTATGCATTTTTCACAAGAACACGTATTTCACACTTTTATTTAACACATGTATGTGTGTGTACAGTAGTTTAATGAGGTCCCAGGAGAGCTAGGCTGTACTGTACCATAGGTAAACCATGGACAATCATATATCTAGTACTATTCAGACTAGCTTACCAACACACACACACAATTTATCAACAACTTTGTCTTGTCCAGGCCTATCTAGAGGAAGCCCTATGAGGAATCTCACTCTCTCCTGTCTCTCTCTCCTGTCCCTGTCTCTCTCTCTTTTCTCTCTCTCTCTCTCTCTCTCTCTCTCTCTCTCTCTCTCTCTCTCTCTCTCTCTCTCTCTCTCTCTCTCTCTCTCTCTCTCTCTCTCTCTCTCTCTCTCTCTCTCTCTCTCTCTCTCTCTCTCTCTCTCTCTCTCTCTCTCTCTCTCTCTCTCTCTCTCTCTCTCTCTCTCTCTCTCTCTCTCTCTCTCTCTCTCTCTCTCTCTCTCTCTCTCTCTCTCTCTCTCTGTGACAGATAAGGCAGAGATAGAGCTATGGGGTACAGTGCCATCCATCCCTTTGTGTTGTTGCTGACCGCTCTCAGGATTCCTCAAACCTGGGACTCTGCGGATATGTCTGGACATCCTACTGCAGACAGAAATTAATGAATGGTATTGAAGTGAGAAATAGTCTACTGCTATGAACTGAACCCTTGGTGGGTTAATCTTATCAGACGAAACAGACTCTTTTCATCCGGGACCAACATAACCGATGGTTACTTTCCCTGAGAACCTGTCCACACCTGTAACACGTCGGTGACTTCCAAAGCAGGTGTGAACATTCTGAGCACTGTAGGCTAACTATTACTGTTCTATAGACTAGCCTCCGAAATATATTTAATTTACCCACATTTTTGGCAATCATGTATTAGCACAAAATTAAACCATTAACATAATTTAATGAAATAATGTGTAGAATAGGCTACATGTGCATCTCTCTCACACACATCTTCCTTACACATACACACACGCAGGCACACAAGCCCAGATGTTGGCGATTAGCGGTTTCAAGCTTTCAGTTACTGTCGTTGCAGGCTTAAGCCGTCAAACTAAGAAAGTCTTCAAACATATCTAAGACAATTCAGAAGGAAAAAAAGTGTGGAAAAGTGTGGGGTCAGTTGCAAACACAGGCACATATTGCCTTTACACAGGCAGCTCAATTATTTTTTCCACTAATTGGTCTTTTGACCAATCACATCATATATTTTCAGAGCTGATCTGATTGGTGAAAAGACCAATTAGTGAAAAAAAGTTCAGAATTGGGCTGCCTGTGTAAACGCAGCCTTATATACAGGTGTAAGATCTTAATTTGATCACGCTCTTGCATGAGAACATTCCTGCAATTATAGTGTATTTGAGGTTTAAAAATGCTTCTGAATTTTGTCACTTACGAAAAATGTAACAACCCCTACAAAAATTCCCATTAAGTATAATCAACATAATTAAAATGTCCTGTTAATGCAGGATTATTTTCCAACTAAAGCAAACTGGCTCAAATTAAACTACATTTCCAACATGACGTTTATGAACACTTAGAAGAAAGCCTAGAAGAGGCCTACATGAATGCGTTGGTATAAGAGTGTGTCTGGTGTTTTCGTGAAGCAGAATATTACATAACTTATGCGACAACAACAATGTAGACCTAACCAAATTCTCCTGTCTGTCTCGCAGGAAATGTTTTTGTCTTTAGACACGACTTTGTGATCACTCAACAGAGACATTCCTCAGAAATTATTCGGAGGCTACTGTAGGTCTTAGCATAACAAGATTTTTGACAGAAATTGCATATTTTTTTGCCTATGTGACAGTAGACAAGCCACCGGGCACCGGTGACAACGAGAGAACTATTTGCTCAACTAAAGAACACATCGGTTTCAACGTGCATGCATTATAACCCAGTAGCATATTAGTGATATGTTTTCCTAAAATGTACAAAAGCTTATTGTTTAAGCAACTTGACCAGTGGGGTGCACTATGCAAGTAAAAGGTTTGGTAATGGTAATGATAGCCTAATAATAATGATTACAGATACCGGCTGCACATTATGCTGGCTATTGGACAGACTTCTGTGTCCAGTGTGTCGGCTACTGCGTGTTGCGAGGTAGCATGCAATGGGTTGATGGAACTAACGATAGTATTGCCTGCTTGTCAACCTAATGCAAAGAGAACTTCCACTGACAACAATATGCACGACGTGGGCATGAAAGCGTGCGTAAAGCTCCACTGAACATGAAAACCCGTAGGCTATTATTTACAACTCCTACCTCTACAGCCAGTAGCCTATAATGTTTTTGCATAGCCAAGGCTAAACTGACAAACTGTAGAACGATAAGCATTGGTGTCAAAAGATGTGCCTCTAAGAACCACGGCCATGTACGTCTGCAAGCATCATGCATACATTCTATTTCACCATGTTCTATTGTAATCAATTTATCAAGCAATGTATATGGTCAACTTTTAAAGCCTGCCAATACGCCTAGCAAAGCACCATCCATGACTCTTCTGAGTCTTACAATGTCTCTCTTCTACGATAGCAGCTCCTTGTGTGACTGCCCCGGACGCTCATGAACTTTCCCCATTGCCGCGGTCCCCCCCTTCTCCCCCTCCCACATGAATAAAACTTACTTTTCTCTGGCTTGGCTGTCGGACGGCACGTTGTTACTCTTGCCTTTGGCGTACATGCTTGCAGAGAGCTCCGATTGTCACGCACCTGTCAACCCATCACAACCTCCCTGGGTACAGCCCCGTCACCATGGTGACACAAGCAGCGTCGCTTACCATTGGCTGTCCCGGTATTTGAGCACGCCCATTTTCTGTGGTAACCCGCCATTGACTGACAGTTGGCTAGCCACGCCCTTCCAAATACCCCCATCTCTCTCTCTCTTTGCTTCTCTCTCCTTCCGCCTGCCTTGGCCGTGTGTGTGTTGGAAAGGTGCTGCCTGGCTCTCCCTGGCGCACACACATGAACATTTACACACTAGAAGCACAAACTCACGCACCCTTACAGACAGACACACACACACACACACACACACACACACACACACACACACACACACACACACACACACACACACACACACACACACACACACACACACACACACACACACACACACAGAGAGAGAGAAGAACTCAAGCATGCACACTCACACACACTCTCTCTCTCTGCTCTCTCTCTCTCTTTCTCATACACACTCTACACACACACACACACACACACACACACACACACACACACACACACACACACACACACACACATCCGCACTCCCTCCCTCCATTCTCCTCCCTCAGTGCAAGGGGGGATTTGAAACCGTCCGAATAGGATTTTAAACAACTGGCTGTTCCTTTTATAGACAATCACACCCTCTACCGACGCACAGACAGCGCATTGCGCAAACAACCCTCACAAATATGAACTGGAATTATGGGTCTATTACATAGCCAATGTTGAACTTGAGAATGGGTGTAGAATGGGAAGAGAGGGGCAAACAGAGGGTCCATGGTTAGAGATAGACAACATTCTGTCCTGCTGTTGTATCCCCTCCTCATGGAGAAAAGCATGTGTGAGCCAAACAATGTCAGACTAACAATTAAATGCATTATTCTCACAATAGCTACATTTTGAATAATCCACCTTGGTGGGCTACTCATCTCATGTCTGTGTTGTTTTCAGTTCAATCCATGAAAGGCAATAGCACAGATCACTGCACATTCTCAGATGCTTCAAGTCGACACCTTGTGAATTACTGTAACTGGGAGCAATAGAAGTGATGTGAAAAGAAACGACCCCAGACGAATTTGTTCATATGTCCCCTCTCATCAGTTGGCTATCAATGGAGTTGCGTAATACACATCTTACTATCTCTATCTGTGATTTAGACAGCACTGATCCTACTGTAGAGGCACTAAAGTAAAATGAGTTATCCGGTCTGAAACCTATGTATTGTGGTATGTAGCCTATATACCTTGGAAGAGATGAAACGCTAAGTCATGCTGACCGCAAGCTGACATCCAGGGTTCACTTCACTGTCATGATGAAATTATTGCAAATCTACTGAGAGACAGAGATGGCTTTCGATTCAATGCCTCTGCAAATTTGGACCTAGTACTGTACTGTACATAACTCAAAAATATGAAGTGCTGCATCCCAATGGGTAGACTCTGGAGAAGGACTGCTCCTCTTGTGTGTGTATGTGTGTGTGTGCACCTGTATCTGTGCCTTTGTGTGTGTGTGCCTTTGTGTTTGTGTGTATGAATGTGTGTTATCAAGGGCACAGCACAGGGCAGCAGTGTTTACCCTTATGTAATGCTCCAGCGATGTGACCCAGTTGGAATGGATGCACCCTGTCTGACTCTATCTGTCCTTTCTCTGCACTCTCTCTCTCTCTCTCTCTCTCTCTCTCTCTCTCTCTCTGCACCCTCTCTCTCCCTCTGTATCCCTCTCTCTCTCTCCTCTCTCTCCTCTCCCCTTTCTCTCGCTCTCCTCTCCCCTCTCTCTCTCTCTCTCTGCACACCGTCTCTCTCTCTCTTTATGCCCCTCCTCTCTCTCTCTCTCTCTCTCGCTCTCTCTCTCTTTGTGCCCCTCCTCTCTGCAGCCTCTGTCTCTCTCTCTGTGCACCTGTCTCTCTCTCTCTCTCTCTCTCTCTCTCTCTCTCTCTCTCTCTCTCTCTCTCTCTCTCCCTCCCTCCCTCCCTGTATCTAGTGAACCTCATCCCCCAGGAGAGAGACAGTGGTTCTATTTCAGACTAGGAGAACTTTCAGTTTTGGGATGAGTCCCTTGGGGGCCCATCGCCATGACAACGAATCACAGGCGACAACAGTGTGTTTGAGAAGATAGAGAGGAGGAGAGGAGGGGGTAGGGAAAAGGAGAAGGGGAGTGTGGAGTTCATATTATATAAAGACATATTTGGAGAAAAGACAGCAACAGTTCACAATATTTGAGGCATGAGTAAAAGGTATGCTTGTGCCAATGGTAAAGCACTTATGGGCATTTTCATGTAAAAGGGGCCATGAGCACCAACATGTGAAGTTCATAGGAGCATATAAACTTGGGTGTCAAATGAAAGCTGTGTCTATATTTTTGAGAAATTAAGGAATATATACATTTTTCAAGAATAATGTATATATAGAATAATGTTGAAGTAAAGCTCCCTGCCAACTAATATCAACACTAACAGTATTTTGTTTTGAATACATTATTTGCCTTCTGTAAGTTTAAGAAACATTTCCTTGTGCCAAAAACCCATATATCTTGAAGATATTTTCTCATTTCTCTCCCTCATGAGGAGGGAGAATAATGAAACTACACAGAAGTAACAATAAACGTAGACCTAACAATTAGTTGTAGTGTTTGTTTATGAATTATTAAGTGATTAAAACTCGTAATTCTCTTACCAAATCGGTAACGGAATTACTGCAATACACTTTACCCCTACCTACATGTACAAATTACCTCGACTAACTCGACTAACCTGTACCCCTGCACATTGACTCGGTACTGGTACCCTTTGTATATAGCCTCATTATTGTTATTTTATTGTGTTACTTTTTCTTTTCTTTTTTTACTTTAGTTATTTAGTAAATATTTTCTTAAACCTGTTTTCTTAAAACTGCATTGTTGGTCTCTGCCTCTCTCTCTCTCTCTGCCTCTCTCTCTCTCTGCCTCTCTCTCTCTCTCTCTCTCTGCCTCTCTCTCTCTCTCTGCCTCTCTCTCTCTCTGCCTCTCTCTCTCTCTCTGCTTCTCTCTCTCTCTCTGCCTCCCTCTCTCTCTCTGCCTCTCTCTCTCTCTCTCTGCCTCTCTCTCTCTCTCTGCCTCTCTCTCTCTCTCTGCCTCTCTCTCTCTCTCTGCCTCTCTCTCTCTCTCTCTCTGCCTCCCTCTCTCTCTCTGCCTCTCTCTCTCTCTCTGCCACCAACCCTCTTTCCATTTACTGTAACCAGCATCATCACCCACTGAGCACTGACCAACACTGGACGTCCATGGACGTTGAAAAGTAGTTGAAATTCAGGCAGTCCGCACCTGGCCGGACCAAATCTGAACCAAGCATAGACGTCTGTTTCACAAGTTTAGACAGCACAGTACAGTAGACCACAGTAGTCAACAGTACAGTACAAAACAGTACAGTAAAATAAAGAAAATTAGAGTACAGTACTGTACAGTAGATTGCAGTACAGTAGAGCACACTAGAGTAGAGTACAGTATAATGTATTGTATTGTACTGTATGGAACATATCTACTTTACTCTACTCTACTGTACTGTACTATACTGTGCTGCACTGTACTATACTGTGCTGTACTGTGCTCTACTGTGCTGTACTGTACTATACTGTGCTGTACTGTGCTCTACTGTGCTCTACTGTGCTGTACTGTACTATACTGTGCTGTACTGTGCTCTACTGTGCTGTACTGTGCTCTACTGTGCTGTACTGTACTATACTGTGCTGTACTGTGCTCTACTGTGCTGTACTGTACTATACTGTGCTGTACTGTGCTATACTGTGCTGTACTGTGCTCTACTGTGCTGTACTGTACTATACTGTGCTGTACTGTGCTCTACTGTGCTGTACTGTGCTCTACTGTGCTGTACTGTACTATACTGTGCTGTACTGTGCTCTACTGTGCTGTACTGTGCTCTACTGTGCTGTAGTGTACTATACTGTGCTGTACTGTGCTCTACTGTGCTGTACTGTGCTCTACTGTGCTGTACTGGGATTTCCAAACTTGTGAAACATAGATGTCTATGATTGGTTCATATTTGGTCTGGTACGGACCAACCAAATGTGGTCTTGTTTGGAAGCGGAGCTTAATACAATAATAGCCAGTGTAGAATAATACTCAAATATGCAAAAGAAGGACATTGCATATTTCTACCTTTATGTACCTATTCAGGATACATTACCATGAAGCAGTGTTGTAGTAGACTAGTCGAGACCGGTCTCGAGTTCGGTCTCGAGACCACACATTGAGTGCCTCAGTCTTGTCTCAGTGTCTGATACATTCATTTTTTTTCTCCGACAGTGAGGACTCGTAATTTCCTCCCGAGACCAGCAGAGACCAGCGGAGTAAAAAACTCAATTATAAGCTTCCATTCAGTCAGCACATAAAAGAGCTTCGCCAGGCCAAATATATACACTCCTTCCTTGAAACATTCATATCTTATTGCCTATTGAAACCTGGAATTCCTATTTTACTCATAACATTACTGTCCCTTACTTTCACTGCAAAATATCCTCAAACTTTGTCCAAATTTCCTTTACTTGGTGGTACGGAAGAGTGGGGGAAATTGTTGGAAAGTTGTTCGCTCACTATTAGTAAGGGGAGACAGTGGGAAATTGTAACAGTCTTTCTATCTATTATAGACATGTTTGCGCAGTGGCGAACCTATTGGACTTAGGTCTTCAGTGTGTGACAGGTTACTACAGTGGCGAACCTATTGGACGTAGGTCTTCAGTGTGTGACAGGTTACTACAGTGGCGAACCTATTAGACTTAGGTCTTCAGTGTGTGACAGGTTACTACAGTGGCGAACCTATTGGACTTAGGTCTTCAGTGTGTGACAGGTTACTACAGTGGCGAACCTATTGGACTTAGGTCTTCAGTGTGTGACAGGTTACTACAGTGGCGAACCTATTGGACTTAGGTCTTCAGTGTGTGACAGGTTACTACAGTGGCGAACCTATTGGACTTAGGTCTTCAGTGTGTGACAGGTTACTACAGTGGCGAACCTATTGGACTTAGGTCTTCAGTGTGTGACAGGTTACTACAGTGGCGAACCTATTGGACTTAGGTCTTCAGTGTGTGACAGGTTACTACAGTGGCGAACCTATTGGACTTAGGTCTTCAGTGTGTGACAGGTTACTACAGTGGTGAACCTATTGGACCTAGGCCTTCAGTGTGTGACAGGTTACTACAGTGGTGAACCTATTGGACTTAGGTCTTCAGTGTGTGACAGGCTACTACAGTGGCAAACCTATTGGACCTAGCTCTTCAGTGTGTGACAGGTTACTACAGTGGCGAACCTATTGGACTTAGGTCTTCAGTGTGTGACAGGTTACTACAGTGGCGAACCTACTGGACTTAGGTCTTCAGTGTGTGACAGGCTATTTCAGTGGTGAACCTATTGGACTTAGGTCTTCAGTGTCTGACAGGCTACTACAGTGGTGAACCTATTGGACTTAGGTCTTCAGTGTGTGACAGGCTACTACAGTGGCGAACCTATTGGACTTAGGTCTTCAGTGTGTGACAGGCTCTTGATGCTGAAAGGACAGCAACCGTAATACCAGCGCACTCATGTACAGTAGGAGAGTGCCATTTATATAAAAGGGCCATTGGTGTAGTGGAGGGTATACGCAGTTATACGCCCTATACCCACTTTTATTTTCAGTGGGCATTGCCTATATTCACTTCTTAATCCATACTGATGCTTATCAAAGTAGTGTAGTGGAGGTACACAACTTATGAATTATGTAGTACAATAGAGAAATCATGCACAAAGTAGCCAACACAACTGCAAAGCACGTGAAATATATTCACATGGGTGCAGCACAATATCCTAGTTTCAGCAGAATATCATCTGCAGGCAGGAAGAGCACACAGTTCTCAACTGGTTGTCACATGGAGCAGCTCACAGAAAATGACATCGGTAGCCGGTAGGTAGGAAAGACTTTTCAATTTATGATAACTACCAGTAAATGCTAACTAAGGCTACAAAGGGTATTCAAACCAGGTATTGAAAACGTTTGGTACTTAGTCTTGGTTAGTAGGCTATTTGCGATGCGCAGTTCAGTCATCATGAGCTGTTTGCATGAACATTTTTAAAGGCTTTCCTAAAAAACCTTCCCAATTACACTGAACGAAGATATAAATGAAACATGTAAAGTGTTGGTCCCATGTTTCATGAGCTGAAATAAAAGATCCCAGAAATGTTCCATAGGCACAAAAACCTTATTTCTCTCAAATGTTTTGCACAAATTTGTTTACATCCCTGTTAGTGAGTATTTCTCCTTTGCCAAGATAATCCATCCACCTGACAGGTGTGGCATATCAAGAAGCCACAGGAGGCTGCTGAGGGGAACGGCTCATAATAATGGCCGGAACGGAATTAAGGAATGGCATCAAACACATGGAAATCATGTGTTTGATGTATTTGATACTATTCAACCTATTCCTCTCCAGCCATTACCGCGAGCCCATTCTCCCCAATTAAGGTGCCACCAACCTCCTGTGAAAGAAGCTGAATAAACAGCATGATCATTACACAGGTGCCCTTGTGCTGGGGACAATAAAAGGCCACTAAAATGTGCAGTTTTGTTGCACAACACATTGCCACAGATGTCTCAAGTTTTGAGGGAGCATGTGTAACAGTTTAACTTTAGTACGTCCCCTCGCCCCGACCTCGGGCACAAACCAGGGACCCTCTGCACACATCAACAACTGACACCCACGAAGCGTCGTTACCCATCGCTCCACAAAAGCCGCAGCCCTTGCAGAGCAAGGGGAAACCCTACTTCAGGTCTCAGAGCAAGTGACGTAACCGATTGAAATGCTATTAGCGCGAACCCGCTAACTAGCAAGCCATTTCACATCCGTTACACTCACCCCCCCTTTCAACCTCCTCCTTTTCCGCAGCAACCAGTGATCCGGGTCAACAGCATCAATGTAACAGTATAACTTTAAACCGTCCCCTCTCCCCGACACGGGTGCGAACCAGGGACCCTCTGCACACATCAACAACTGACACCCACGAAGCGTCGTTACCCATCGCTCCACAAAAGCCGCGGCCCTTGCAGAGTAAGGGGAAACCCTACTTCAGGTCTCAGAGCAAGTGACGTAACCGATTGAAATGCTATTAGCGCGAACCCGCTAACTAGCTAGCCATTTCACATCCGTTACACATGCAATTGGCATTCTGACTGCAGGAATGTCCACCAGAGCTGTTGCCAGAGAATTGAATGTTAATTTCTCTACCATAAGCCACCTCCAACGTCATTTTAGAGAATTTGGCAGTACGTCCAACCGGCCTCACAACCGCAGAACACGTGTATGGCGTGGTGTGGGCGAGCGGTTTGCTGATGTCAACATTGTGAACAGAGTGCCCCATGGTGGCGGTGGGGTTATGGTATAGACAGGCATAAGCTACCGACAATGAACACAATTGCATTTTATCAATGGCAATTTGAATGCACAGAAATACCATGACGAGATCCTGAGGCCCATTGTGAGCCTATTTTTTTAAGGTATACAGTACCAGTCAAAAGTTTGGACACACCTACTCATTCAAGTGTTTTTCTTTGTTTTTACTATTCTCTGCATTGTAGAATAATAGTCAAGACATCAAAACTATGAAATAACACATATGGAATCATGTAGTAAATATATTTCATATTTGAGATTCTTCAAAGTAGCCACCCTTTGCCTTGATGACAGCTTTGCACACTCTTGGCATTCTCTCAAACAGCTTCATGAGGTAGTCACCTGGAATTCATTTCAATTAACAGGTATGCCTTAACAAAAGTTAATTTGTGGAATTTCTTTCCTTCTTAGTGTGTTTGAGCCAATCAGTTGTGTTGTGACAAGGTAGGGGTGGTATACAGAAGATAGCCCTATTTGGTAAAAGACCAAGTCCATATTATGGCAAGAACAGCTTAAATAAACAAAGAGAAACAACAGTCCATCATTACTTTAAGACATGAAGCTCAGTCAATGCGGAACATATTAAGAACTTTGAAAGTTTCTTCAAGTGCAGTCGCAAAAAACATCAAGCGGTATAATGAAACTGGCTCTCATGAGGACCGCCACAGGAAAAGAAGACCCAGAGTTACCTCGCCTGCAAAGGATAAGTTCATTAGAGTTACCAGCTTCAGAAATTGCAGCGCCAAATATATGCTTCACAGAGTTTAAGTAACAGACACATCTCAACATCACTGTTCAGAGGAGGCTGCATAAATCAGGCCTTCATGGTCGAATTCATGCAAATAAATCACTACTAAAGGACACCAATAAGAAGAAGAGACTTGCTTGGGCCAAGACACACGGGCAATGGACATTAGACCAGTGGAAATCTGTCCTTTGGTATGATGAGTACAAATTTGAGATTTGGTTCCAACCACCGTGTCTTTGTGAGACGCGGAGTAGGTGAACGTATGATCTCTGCATGCGTGGTTCCCAGTGGTGTAAAGTACTTAAGTAAAAATACTTTAAAGTACTACTTAAGCAGTTTTTTGGGGGTATCTGTACTTTACTTTACTATTTTACTTTTACTTCCCTAGATTCCCAAAGAAAATTATGTACTTTTTACTCCATACAATTTCCCTGACACCCAAAAGTACTCGTTACATTTTGAATGCTTAGCAGGACAGAAAATGGTCCAATTCGCACACTTATCAAGAGAACATCTCTGGTCATCCCTACTGCCTCTGATCTGGCGGACTCACTAAACACAAATGCTTTGTTTGTAAATTATGTCTGAGTGTTGGAGTGGGACCCTGGCTATCAGTAAATTTTAAAAAAGGGTGGCTACTTTGAATAATCTAAAATATAATTTGTTTAACACGTTTTTGGTTATACATGATTCCATATGTGTTATTTCATAGTTTTTATGTCTTCACTATTATTCTACAATGTAGAAAATAGTAAAAATAAAGAAAAACCCTTGAATGAGTAGGTGTCTCCGCCCTTTTGACTGGTACTATATGTGACCAAAATATACAAATCTGTATTCCCAGTCATGTGAAATCAATAGATTAGGGCCTAATTTTTTTATTTAAATTGACTGATTTCCTCATGTGAACTGTAACTCAGTAAAATCCTTGAAATTGTTGCATGTTGCATTTATATTTTTGTTCACTATAAATGTTGCCTGCAATATAGGACTACCTGACAAATGATGTAATGCTGTGGAGGGCATTTGTTTTGCTCAGCTGAATTAAAAGGCAACTACACTCTCAAAAATAGTTTTTTTCAAATTTTTCCAGACCTCAAAAAAGGTATCCTAATGTGGTTTACGCATTGCTGTGGACTTGGAACATCACATTTTTGTAATTTTGTTTATTTAAAAAAGACTGATTTAGAAAATCTGAAAATCGAGGGAAACAGGATTTTCACACAGGTTGCCTTTCCTTCACATGAGACCCACTTCTCCAGGCACCACTACAGCACTGCATAGGACTGATGGAAATACAGCAGTCCATTCACTCTGACGTAATAAGCCAGTAGGTCCCAATCTTAACAATACAAAAACACAACCATTAGGCTAAGCATTTCCCAATCGAAATATACAACTATTACTTCCCATTGCAAAAAACGTTTCACGTTTAGCACACAAACTAACCGGTGATCTAAAGTTTAAATGCAACACATTTTCACACACATATAAGTTATTTTCAAAGAGATGTTGTTGATCCATCCTCAATTTTCTCCTATCACAGCCATTACTCTGTAACTGTTTTAAAGTCACCATTGACCTCATGGTGAAATCCCTGAGTGACTTCCTACCTGGAAATTTGTCCTTTGGTCTGGAGTCCAAATGGGAGAATTTTGGTTCTCACAGAGACCGCCGTGTCTTTGTGAGACGTGGTGTGGGTGAACAGATGATCTCCGCATATGTATTTCCCACCGTAAATCATGGAGGAGGTGTTATCATGTGGGGATGCTTTGCTGGTGACACTGTCTGTGATTTATTTATATTTATTTAACCAGCATGGCTACCACAGCATTCTGCAGCGATACGCCATCCCATCTGGTTTGGGCTTAGTGGAACTATAATTTGTTTTTCAAGAGGACAATGACCCAACACACCTCCAGGCTGTGTAAGGGCTATTTTACCAAGAAGGAGAGTGATGGAGTGCTGCATCAGATGACCTGGCCTCCACAATCCTCCGACCTCAACCAAATTGAGATTGTTTGGGATGAGTCGGACCGCAGAGTGGAGGAAAAGCAGCCATCAAGTGCTCAGCATATGTGGGAACTCCTTCAAGACTGTTGGAAAAGCATTCCAGGTGAAGCTGGTTGAGAGAATGCCAAGAGTGTGCAAAGCTGTCATCAAGGCAAAGGGTGGCGATTTGAAGAATCTCAAAATATAAAATATATTTTGATTTGTTTAACACTTTTTTTGGTTACTACATGATACCGTACGTGTTATTTCATAGTTTTGATGTCTTCACAATTATTCTACAATGTAGAAAATAGTAAAAATAAATAAAAACATTTGAATGAGTAGGTGTTCTAAAACTTTTGACCGGTAGTGTATATTGTACCTTCAGAAAGTATTCACACCCCTTTACTTTTTCCCACATTTTGTTTTGTTACAGCCTGATTTTAAAATGGATTAAATTGAGATGTTTTGTCACAGGCCTACACACAATACCTGTCACGTTCTGACCCTAGTTCTTTTGTATTTTCTTTGTTTTAGTGTTGGTCAGGATGTGAGTTGGGTGGGTTCTATGTTTTCTGTTTCTATGTGGGGTTTTCGTTTGGCCTGATATGGTTCTCAATCAGAGGCAGGTGTTTGTCATTGTCTCTGATTGGGAGCCATATTTAGGTAGCCTGTTTTCTGTTGGGTTTTGTGGGTGTTTGTTTCCGTGTGAGTGTTTCTTGCCACACGGTACTGTTTCGTTCATGTTCACATTTATTGTTTTGTATTTCATAGTGTTCAGTTTATGTTTTAAAATAAACGTTATGGACACTTACCACGCTGCGCATTGGTCTTCCGATCCTTCAAACTTCTCCTCCTCAGATGAGGAGGACGACAGCCGTTACAATACCCCATAAAGTCAAAGTGAATTATGCTTTTCAATTTAAAAAAACAAACAGTAAGCACTAAAAGCTTAAATGTCTTAAGTCATTTAAGTATTCAACCCCTTTGTTATGGCAAAATAAATAAGTTCAGGAGTACAAATTGGTTTAACAAGTCACATGATAAGTTGCATACTCTGTGTACAATAACAGTGTTTCATATGATTTTTGAATGACTACTTCATCTCTGTATCCTATACAGTGCCTTCGCAAAGGATTCAGACCTCTTGACTTTTTCCACATTTTGTTACTTACAGCCTTATTCTAAAATGGATTAAAAAAATTAAATCCTCAGCAATCTACACACAATGCCCCATAATGACAAAGGGAAAACAGGTTAGAATTTTTGGAAAAACAAAAATAGCTTATTTACATAACTATTCAAACCCTTTGCTATGAGACTCGAAATTGAGCTCAGGTGCATCTTGTTTCCATTGATCATACTTGAGATGTTTCTACAACTTGATTGGAGTCCACCTGTGGGAAATTAAATTGATTGAAGATTATTTGGAAAGGCACACACCTGTCTATATAAGGTCCCTTTGTTGACAGTGCATGTCAGAGCAAAAACCAAGCCACGAGTTCAAAGGAATTGTCCGTAGAGTTCCAAGACAGCATTGTGTCGAGCAACAGATCTGGGGAAGGGTACCAAAAAATGTCTGCAGCATTGAAGGTCCCCAAGGACATAGTGGCCTCCATCATTCTTAAATGGAAGAAGTTTGGAACCACCAAGACTCTTCCTAGAGCTGGCCGCCCGGCCAAACTGAGCAACGGGGAGAAGGGCCTTGGTCAGGGAGGTGACCAAGAACCCGATGGTCACTCTGCCAGTGCTCTAGAGTTCCTCTGTGGAGATGGGAGAACCTTCCAGAAGGACAACCATCTCTGTAGCACTCCACCAATCAGGCCTTTATGGTAGAGTGGCCAGACGGAAGCCACTCCTCAGTAAAAGGCACATGACAGCCCGCTTGGAGTTTGCCAAAAGGTACCTAAAGACTCGAGAAGCTGGTGAAACCAAGATTGAACTCTTTAGCCTGAATGCCAAGCGTCACGTCTGGAGGAAACCGGGCACCATCCCTACGGTGAAGCATGGTGGTGGCAGCAACATGCTGTGGGGATGTTTTTCAGCGGCAGGAACTGGGAGACTAGTCAGGATCGTGGCAAAGATGAATGGAGCAAAGTACAGAGAGATCCTTGATGAAAACCTTCTCCAGAGTGCTCTGGTCCTCAGACTCGGGTGAAGGTTCACCTTCCAAACAGAACAATGACCCTTAGCACATAGCCAAGACAACGCAGGAGTGGCTTCGGGACAAGTCTCTGAATGTCCTTGAGTGGCCCAGCCAGAGCCTGGACTTGAACCCGATCTAACATCTCTGGAGATACCTGAAAATAGCTGTGCAGCAACACTCCCCATCCAACCTGACAGAGCTTGAGAGGATCTGCAGAGAAGAATGGGAGAAACTCCCCAAATACAGGTGTGCCAAGCTTGTAGTGTCATACCCAGGAAGAATCGCTAAATGCTTACTTTGTCGTTATGGGGTATTGTGTGTAGATTGATCAGGGAGAAAAAACAATTTAATCAATTTTAGAATAAGGCTTTAACGTAACAAAATGTGGAAAAAGTCAAGGGGTCTTAAAACTTTTTGTAAGGTCCCCCAGTCAAGCAGTGAAGTTCAAACACAGATTCAACCACAAAGACCAGGGAGTTTCTCCAATGCCTTGCAAAGAAGGGCACCTATTGGTAGAAGGGTGGCTATTTTAAGAATCTCAAATATAAAATATATTTGGAGTTGTTTAACACTTTTTTTGGTTAGTACATGATTCCACATGTGTTATTTCATAGTTTTGATGTCTTCACTATTATTCTACAATGTAGAAAATAGTAAAAAATAAAGAAAAACCCTTGAGTAGGTGTTCTAAAACTTTTGACAGGTAGTGTATAAACAGTATTTAGCTGGTAGCCTATTTGATTACATTGGAATTCGGACTTCTCGCTGTCAGGGCTTATCCGTCTCATCACTCATAGGCTTACCAGTGTTCACAGAAGGGAGGAGAAGGGGGGCCGGCACTCTCACTAGAGGAACTGGCACTCTCAGTGGAGGAACTGTCGCTATTCTCAAGGGTAGAAAGAAGAGGAGGAGCAATGCCACTGTCATTGCCTTGCCCGGGCAGTGAGGTCTCTGACTGTTGGGACTGGGAGGCAGCTAATGCTAGCTGCTGCATAAGTAGGCCTACTAGCTTCCACCTGCAACGTTTCGTCAGTCGATGAGGTGGTAGCTTTGTTTGGTAATTTGGCATGAGTTTGATCAGATAAAGCTTTATTGCAGCGTTTTTGTACACCACTTGTCTTGCCTTTTGTTTATCCATCTTTAACAACGCACTCACTATCCGAGTCTGACCTGATTCACCTAACCTTTCTGAACTTGATAGCCAGTTAGGTGAGGAGGCTGAGGCATGACAACTATATTGTCTGTCTGAGTCACCTAATAATTTAAGTTTGTATGATTTTTTGTATAAATAATTTTGACAATAACCCTCCTTTTTAATTTTCACAGGTAGAAAGCAAAGTGTTTGTGTTGTCCAATGTGGAAATTACAAAGGACTGTTACTGTCAGAATTATTGATTACATATTTTTTATACAATTTAGACATAGGTGTGAGATGCCAGACGCATGGGCCCCTAGAGCTCAATGCCCCCGGCAGGGTCTGCGGGGGTTTCCGCTACGCCAGTGGATTTGGTGCAGTCAAGACAGGCACTACCAGATGGTATGATAGATAACCTATGGCAGCAAGCAACAAGTTTGTCTTACTAGCGTGAGTCAGTAAGAGATACTTTCTATCTCTCTCCCTCTGTGCCACACACATAGACTGTCATGCAAACAAGTCTCCAACAACTTTTGTATTTCAACTGTCTGGATATCCTGAAAAAATACAGAGTGAAAAAATAAAAATGCCCATCCCTGTTGTGTGTGTGTGTTTGTGTGTCAGTGACACATGCCTGCTATCACAACAGATTGAGGGCAGTCAGAAAGGAGAGACAGAAAGTGGGAAGGAGATATAGAGAGATATACCGTAAATAAAGAAGGAGCAATAGAGAGATATAGTATAAAATAAGGAGGGAGAGATAGAGAGATATACTGGAAATAAGGAGGGAGAGATAGAGATATACTGTAAATAAGGAGGGAGAGATAGAGAGATATTGTCACACCCTGATCAGTTTCGCCTGTCCTCGTTATTGTCTCTACCCCCTCCAGGTGTCGCTTGTTTTCCCCAGTGTATTTATCCCTGTGTTTCCTGTCTCTCTGTGCCAGTTCGTCTTGTACGTTACAAGTCAACCAGTGGTTTTTCCCGTACGCCTGCCTTTGCTATTCTCTTTTCTCTAGTCCTCCCGGTTTTGACTCTTGCCTGTTCTGGACTCTGTACCCGCCTGCCTGACCATTCTGCCTGACTTGACCACAAGCCTTTCTGCCACTCTGTACCTCCTGGACTCTGATCTGGTTTTGACCTTTTGCCTGTCCACGACCATTCTATTGCCTACTCCTTTTGGATTATTAAACATTGTAAGACTCCAACCATCTGCCTCCTGTGTCTGCATCTGGGTCTCGCCTTGTGTCATGATAGTACGAACTGGCCATGACAGACCCAGCAGACTTGGACCAGCTCCACCACGCTGTCTCCCTGCAGGGAGCCACCATTGGGAGACATGAGTTGTTACAGGGCCTTTTGGAAGGGCTCTGTTCCTTGACGGAACCCCACGACCATGGGTTAAAGGCTATTATGGAGCAAATCAGGGAGTTAGCTCAGAGGCTGCCTGCCACTTCTGGAAAACCCCAATCATGTGGTTAGTTGGTACAGCCTATCCCGGCTCCCCGAGAACCACGCTTACCTCCTCTGGAGCAATATTCGGGGAATCCTGGTGCCTGCCAGGGTTTTCTTTCTCAGTGCTCGCTTATTTTTGAGCTACAGTCATCTTCGTTGTCGCCCAAACCATCAAAATCAATGGACACCTAAGGGAACGTAGGAGTGAGAGGAGGTCTGGTCTCGGGCACACTCGTGCACCCGATATGGCTTATTCACCTTCGAGGGAATCCGGAACTTTCTGAAGGCAGCTTTTCCGAGAGGATTCAAAGCCACCCGAGCACTCTCGTGAATCTACAATGGGTGAGCTGGATACTCCTGAGCCTATGCAGTTGGGAAGAGCTAGGTTGTCAGTTGGGGAATGCTCACGGAGGACGAACAGTAACTGTTGTCTGTACTGTGTAGGGGCAGGACATTTTATAGCTACCTGTCCTATTAGGAAACCCTTGTCTCTAGTGGGTACCAGCACTATGGTGAGTCAGACTGGGAGTTCCCTAACACCCTTTTGTGTGCTTGTGCTGTGGGGAGACCAATACAAGTGTCTCTGAGTGCTCATTGACTCTGGGGCTGATGAATGTCTTATGGATGCCACTATTGCTTCGGAGCTTGGTATTCTCACTCAGCCTCTCTCTGTTCCCATGGATGCTAGGGCACTGGACGGCCGCTCTATAGGGGAAGTCACCCATAGGTTACGGGTTTCTGGTAACCACAGTGAGACATACAGTTCATCCTCATTGCATCTCCCCATGTTCCAGTCGTTTTGGAATTTTCCTGGCTACAAAAACACAATCCTGTGATTGACTGGACCACAAGCTCCATCCTGGGTTGGAGCCCATTTTGCCATTCCCACTGCCTTCAAGCAGCACAGCCTATCCCAAGTCATCTTCCTCAGGACGTTAGCAAGACTGTGGATGTCTCTGCCGTTCCCACTGAGTACCAAGACCTCCTTGAGGTCTTCAGTAAGGCACGTGCTACTTCCCTACCCCGCACCGTCCTTATGGCTGTGCCATTGATCTTATCCCAGGCACTACACCACCTCGGGGTCGGTTCTATTCTCTGTCCGGCCAGAGACCAAAGCTATGGAGGAGTACATAGAGGAGTCTCTGGCCACTGGGGCCGTCCGTCCGTCTGCATCTCCTGCCGGCGCAGGGTTTTTCTTTGTGGAGAAGAAGGACAAGACCTTGCGTCCGTGCATTGACTACCGGGAACTTAACGACATTACTGTCAAGAATCGTTAACCCCCTTACCTCTCCTCTGCGTTTGAACCTCTCCAGGGGGCCACCATATTTTCCAGGTTGGACCTTCAAAATGCCTACCACCTGGTTCGGATACGCGAGGGGGATGAGTGGAAGACAGCCTTCAACATAGCCAGTGGACGTTATGAGAACCAGGTCATGCCATTTGGACTCACCAACTGTTTTCCAGGCTTTGGTCAATGATGTGTTTCGGGACATGCTAAACCGGTTTGTGTTTGAGTACCTTGACGACATCCTGTTTTTTTCCCCCGATCTGCACAAGAACATGAACTTCCTGTCAGACAGGTCCTTCAGCACCTCCTGGAGAACCAACTGTTCGTGAAAGCCAAGAAGTGTGAGCTCCACTGCTCTACAATCACCTTTCTGGGATATGTCATTGCTGAGGGAAATGTTCAGATGGATCCTGGAAAGGTGAAAGCAGTGGTGGATTGGCCTCAACCAACGTCCAGGGTGTAGTTGCAACGGTTTCTTGGTTTTGCAAACTTCTACTGCCATTTCATTTGGGACTACAGCACCCTGGCGGCCCCCCTCTCGGAACTCACCTCTCCCAACGTACCGTTCAAATGGTCTCCAGCTGTCGACAAAGCCTTTGTGGACCTGAAGCATCGGTTCACAACAGCATCCATCCGGACCCCTCGCGTCAATTTGTGGTGGAAGTTGATGCTTCGGATGTTGGAGTGGGGGCCATCCTGTACCAGCGATCTGCCCAAGACCAAAAGCTTCATCCCTGTGCCTTCCTGTCCCATCGTCTCAATCCTGCAGAGAGGAACTACAATGTAGGCAACCGAGTACAATGTAGGCAACCGAGAACTCCTGGCGGTTAAGATGGCGTTGGAAGAGTGGAGGTACTGACTGGAAGGAGCAGAACAGCCATTTTTGGTCTGGACCGACCATAGAAACTTGGAATATCTCCGTACAGCCAAGCGCCTCAACTCCAGGCAGGCCCGGTGGGTCCTCCTGTTTACCAGATTCAACTTCACCATTTCCTACCACCCAGGGTCAAAAAATGTGAAGCCTGACACTCTCTCCCGCCTATACAGTTGCTGTGCCACACCCTCAACCTCCGAAACCATTCTCCCTACCTCGTGCCTTACTGCCACTGTGGATTGGGGTATTGAGAACCTGGTTCACGAGGCGCAACGCTCCCAGCCTGGACCTGAAGGGGGTCTGGCTAACCGGCTGTTTGTCCCTAACCCAGTCCGGTCCCGGGTCCTGGAATGGGCTCATCCCTCCAGGCTGACCTGTCATCCAGGGTTCCATCATAAACTAGCCTTCCTCTGACAACATTTCTGGTGACCCACCATGGTTCCTGACATCTCTGCCTTCTTCGCCGCATGCACAGTGTGTGCTCAGAACAAGAATCCACGACAAGCTCCTTCTGGCCTCCTTCAGCCTCTACCGGATCTTCGGGCTCCCTCTCTGCAGCGGGATCAACAGGCGTCTTGCCTCAGCCGGCTCGCCAGACTATCATGCTCCTGCCGGTTCGTTGGGCTTCCACTCCCCAACCGGCTTACCCAGCGTCCATATCTCGGCGCCCCTGGGGGGGGGGGGTGTACTGTCACATCTGCTCCCCCCCCCCCCCCCCCCCCCGGCGCTTGGGGGCGCCAGTGCCCTGCATCACGCACTCCTATCATCCATTACGCACAGCTGCCTTCCCTCGTCATGCGCATCAGCGATATTGGACTCACCTGGACTCACTCATCTGTTATTACCTCCCCAATATTTGTCAGTTCCCCTGCTCTGTTCCCCGCTGCTGCAGTCATTGTTTTTGTCTGTATTACTCGTTTGCTGACGCTGTTTCTGTCTCCTGTCTCGTTCCATGTCCGTTCCTTATTAAATGTTTGACTCCCCGTACCTGCTTCGTCTCTCCAGCGTCATCCATGTAACACCGCTCAGCAAGGAAGAAGCCACTTGTCCAAAACCTCCATAAAAAAGCCAGACTACAGTTTGCAACTGCACATGGGGACAAAGATCGTACTTTATGGAGAAATGTCCTCTGGTCCAATGAAACAAAAATGTAACTGTTTGGCCATAATGACCATCGTTATGTTTGGAGGAAAAAGGGGGAGGCTTGCAAGCCGAAGAACAACATCCCAACCGCGAAGCACGGGGGTGGCAGCATCATGTTGTGGGGGTGCATGGCTGCAGGAGGGACTGGTGCACATCACAAAATAGATGGCATCATGAGCGAGGAAAATTGTGGAAATATTGAAGCAACCTCTCAAGACATCAGTCAGGAAGTTTAAAGCTTGGTCGCAAATGGGTCTTCCAAATGGACAATGACCCCAAGCATACTTCCAAAGTTGTGGCAAAATGTGCGAGTTAGGAGGCCTACAAACCTGACTCAGTTACACCAGCTCTGTCAGGAGGAATGGGCCAAAATTCACCCAACTTTGTGGATGGCTACCCCAAACGTTTGACCCAAGTTAAACAATTTAAAGGCAATGCTACCAAATACTAATTGAGTGTATGTTAACTTCTGACCAACTGGGAATGTGATGAAAGAAATAAAAGCAGAAATAAATCATTGTCTCTACTATTATTATGACATTTCACATTCTTAAAATCAAGTGATCCTAACTGACCTAAAACATACATTTTTACTCTGATTAAATGTCAGGAATTGTGAAAAACTGAGTTTAAATGTATTTGGCTAAGGTGTATATAAACTTCCGACTTCAACTGTATATACTGTAAATAAGGAGGGAGAGAGAGCGCTATAGATAAGGAGGGAGAGATAGAGCGCTATAGATAAGGAGGGAGAGAGAGCGCTATAGATAAGGAGGGAGAGAGAGCGCTATAGATAAGGAGGGAGAGAGAGCGCTATAGATAAGGAGGGGGAGAGAGCGCTATAGATAAGGAGGGAGAGAGAGCGCTATAGATAAGGAGGGAGAGAGAGCGCTATAGATAAGGAGGGAGAGAGAGCGCTATAGATAAGGAGGGAGAGAGAGCGCTATAGATAAGGAGGGAGAGAGAGCGCTATAGATAAGGAGGGAGAGAGAGCGCTATAGATAAGGAGGGAGAGATAGAGCGCTACAGATAAGGAGGGAGAGATAGAGTGCTATAGATGAGGGAGAGATAGAGCGCTATAGATGAGGGAGAGATAAAGTGCTATAGATGAGGGAGAGATAGAGTGCTATAGATGAGGGAGAGATAGAGCGCTATAGATGAGGGAGAGAGAGCACTATAGATGAGGGAGAGATAGAGCGCTACAGATAAGGAGGGAGAGATAGAGTGCTATAGATGAGGGAGAGATAGAGTGCTATAGATGAGGGAGAGATAGAGTGCTATAGATGAGGGAGAGATAGAGTGCTATAGATGAGGGAGAGATAAAGCGCTATAGATGAGGGAGAGATAAAGCGCTATAGATGAGGGAGAGATAGAGCGCTACAGATAAGGAGGGAGAGATAGAGTGCTATAGATGAGGGAGAGATAGAGCGCTACAGATAAGGAGGGAGAGATAGAGTGCTATAGATGAGGGAGAGATAGAGCGCTATAAATGAGGGAGAGATAGAGCGCTATAGATGAGGGAGAGATAGAGTGCTATAGATGAGGGAGAGATAGAGCGTTACAGATAAGGAGGGAAGGACGGAGGGATCATTCTCTTCCCTCCTCTCCCTGTCGAGATGGCTCCTGTTAAGGATGTGCTACTCTGATCTTCTGACTGGTAATGAACAACTCCTCTCTCCAGAGTTGAATAGTACTAAGCTCTTTGTCTCTATCTATCTATCTATCTATCTATCTATCTATCTATCTATCTATCTATCTATCTATCTATCTATATCTATCTATCTATATCTATCTATATCTATCTATCTATATCTATCTATATCTATCTATATCTATCTATATCTATCTATATCTATCTATGTATATATCTATCTATCTATCTATCTATCTATCTATCTATCTATCTCTCTATCTCTCTATCTATCTATCTCTCTATCTCTCTATCTCTCTATCTCTCTATCTCTCTCTCTCTCGTCAATTCAATTCAATTCAAGGGGCTTTATTGGCATGGGAAACATGTGTTAACATTGCCAAAGCAAGTGAGGTAGATAATATACAAAAGTGAAATAAACAATAAAAATGAACAGTAGACATTACACATACAGAAGTTTCAAAACAATAAAGACATTACAAATGTCATATTATGTATATATACAGTCTCTCTCTCAATATTCCTTCTTTCATTATGTCCCATCCCTCTCTCTCGCTCCCCCACAACCCTTCTCCTTTCTCCCTCCATGTCCTCCTAGGCTGTTGAGTGGCTTCTACTCAGGGGACTAGAGAGGAGCAGAGCGTGGGTGATCGAAGGGGACCACCATAAACCCATGGAGGAGCCCTGAAAGGAGTCCCATAAAGGCTGCTGGAGTAATGGTGTGAGGCCTGGCATCTGCAGATACACACCATCATCTGTGACTTAGCCTCCTTCCATTGACTGTGGCCCTCTGTAATCCCTGGGCCTGCGGTGGCTATCAGAGCTAAGCCTCAGCACGTCCCACTACAGCTCCAGTTAATGCTCAGAACAGCACAGACACCATACAGGCACCATACAGGAAGCCATACAGAGAGAGAGAGAGAGAGAGAGAGAGAGAGAGAGTCTGCCTCCCAAATGGTGACTCTCTCTCTCTCTGTAGTGGATGGCTTTCTCTCCAGTGTGGCTGTTCTGTTGTGAGTAGTGCACTATAAAGGGAATAGGGTGCCATTTGGGACGCAGACAGAGAGGGAAGATGCCTGCATGGAGACTGACATTCATAAAGGAAAGGGAATGTTCAGACTCACTTTCATCCCCAAACACCCACTTACTTTAAGTGCTAAAGATTGTATTTTATATTGATGGTAAATAATGTGAACTTCATACAGATGTACAACAGGTTACATGTTGAGGGTTCAATCATTGACTTCAATGCAATTCTTATCTAGTTAATTTTGGACCCTTCTGCAATAAAGAAAAATAATAGTCAAACTTAATTTATATCTTCTGGTTTTTAACCCACAACCTTACATTGTGGATTGAGGGGTGAAACTAAGAATTCATTTTTACAACAGATCTATTCCATTATAATTCTACCATGATGTATTAAGCATTGGTAACAGGCGCCATAGCAACAGTGACATTAACTCAGGATAACAGAATTGTTATTGAGAAAAGAACCAAGTCATCTGTGTATCTATATTTGGATCAAGTTATCTTACCCACCAGATTCTCCTCCTGAAATGACATGGGCATAGGCAAATAAACAATGATGTGAACAGCCGGGGATAGGTTGTCTCTCTTGCCCCCCCATCCCTCTCGTCTCTCCCTCCTCTGTCTTTCTCTGTCTTATCTCCCTCTCTTTTTTTTGTTTTTTCTTCCTCCACATTCTCTCCCTCTGTTTGTTTCACTCGCCTTTACACACTCTGCCCCCCCCCCCCCCCTCTCTTGGTCTCTCTCTTGGTCTCTCTCTCTTGGTGTCTCTCTCTTGGTCTCTCTCTTGGTCTCTCTCTCTTGGTCTCTCTCTCTTGGTCTCTGTCTCTTGGTCTCTCTCTTGGTCTCTCTCTTGGTCTCTCTCTTGGTCTCTCTCTCGGTCTCTCTCTTGGTCTCTCTCTCGGTCTCTCTCTCTTGGTCTCTGTCTCTTGGTCTCTCTCTCTTGGTCTCTCGCTCTCTTGGTCTCTCGCTCTCTTTGTCTCTCTCTTTGTCTCTCTCTTGGTCTCTCTCTCTTGGTCTCTCTCTCTTGGTCTCTCTCTTGGTCTCTCTCTCTTGGTCTCTCTCTTGCTCTCACTTATGGCTGACCTATGTTTCAGTAGGCTGAGTTGACCTGCCACTGCAAAATGAGAGCCAGAGTGTGCTGGGTGAGACAAAGTCCCTGAAAAGTGAGCCCACCATCTTCTACATTCACCAGTAGAGTCTCTCTCTCTCCTCTTTGTTTTCCACCATGCCACCGTCTGCAGAACCCAACCACAGTCTTGTCTGAGGTCATCTATTTCAATGTGTCGAGATGCTTCAGACTGCCCCTTATAAACACGTCAACTTTTCAAATGTAGATTTTGGGAACAGCTAGACGTCATAATGGGGGCACAGACCAAGATACGAACACAATGAATATGTTGTCTGTCTTTCAACAACTGCTGCAACATTTGGCAAACAGCCCTTATTTACCGAGCGGGTAGATATGTGATCATATTGTCTATTTCCACTGAGAGTGACTGTTAGCAAGGACGCTAATTAACCAACAATTAAGCTCTCACATAAAGAGCTACTGGAGATTAATTGACACTGAAGTTTACAAGAGCTTCAGGCTCTGTAAATAATGTAGCTTAAACAATACACCTTGTCACACAGTGTGAATGGAAAATGTGTCATTGTTTCATTTTAACCCCAATGACTTGATTCCAGGACCTACGTGTGCTCAGTTAAAGGATGCTGGCGCGACCTAAGTGTTGGGTAAGCTGTATGTCTCAGGGTTAACATGTCAATCAACTGACATAAATAGGTTTTTATTAAATGTTCAGAGGAGAAAGTATTAGCTAGTCTTATAGTACAATATTGACAGGTATCTTTAGAAGAAAAAAGGAAGAATATTTAACGGGGCATCAGCCCAGGAATGGTAGTCGCTTCTGCCCTGCAGGGTTTTCAGGCAATCTACGAGGTCGTGTGGTCTTCTGGAAGTGGAAGTCATAGTCTGGGGCGTCTTAAAACTACCTGCTCTAAACTACATTTGCTGTTCTGCCCTCTCCCTCTCCTCCCTCGACTCACAGTGTCTCTACCGGAAGCTCCAGCGAGTTTTTTGGGGGAGGAGGGCGGGAAAGTGACAGCCAGGGCTTCCTCTCTGTGACTGTGCTCATGTTGGTGATTGTATTAACTGGACAACGGGCCAGCATCTAGCAGTGTGCAGAGAAAATGTGGTTTCTTTTAACCTTTTACTTAGTTTAGCTCCTGAAAGTGTACATGTTTTGCCTCTAAAAGCATCCATGTTGTAACATTCCACAGTACAATGGCTGCCTGTAACCTTTCGTCGTGGTAACAAAGGCTGATGATTGATATGTGCTTTTTTATATTGAATATTGCCCTATTGGGTAGGGCTTGCAAGTTAAGCATTGTGCATGTGACAAATAAAACTGGAACTTGAAACATTCCTGAATCATTTCTGGTAACAAGTTCATCATTTGTGTGGTTTACTGGTCCCTTGTTGTGAAATGCTCATAGACAGAAGTTCCAGGGAGACTTCAGAATTCACTGCCTGAGCCAATAGAAAAGCCAAAGATGGGCTATGACTTCTAAAGAGTGTACAGTTTGTTACAGTTTGTCTTCTGTTTACACAAACAGTTGCGCAGCCTTCAGAAGACCAACCCAGTGCCCCAAACTCTTTATTACTGTCTGTGCTCACTGATGATTCATAGGATACTGTCTGTGTGCTGTATGTATGCTGTCTGTTGACTGTATGCTGGCGATTTACAGAAATACAAGCAACCAATGGACTCAATGGTCCTAATATATACAGTTAAAGTCGGAAGTTTACATATACTTCGGTTGGAGTCATTGAAACTCGTTTTTCAACCACTCCACAAATTTCTTGTTAACAAACTACAGTTTTGGCAAGTCGGTTAGGACATCTACTTTGTGCATGACACAAGTAATTTTTCCAACAATTGTTTACAGACAGATTATTTCACTTATAATTCACTGTATCACAATTCCAGTGGGTCAGAAGTTTACATACACTAAGTTGACTGTGCCTTTAAACAGCTTGGAAAATTCCAGAAAATTATGGCATGGCTTTAGAAGAGTCAATTGGAGGTGTACCTGTGGGTGTATTTCAAGGCCTACCTTCAAACTCAGTGCCTATTTGCTTGACATCATGGGGAAATCAAAAGAAATCAGCCAAGACCTCAGAAAACAAATTATAGACCTCCACAAGTCTGGTTCATCCTTGGGAGCAATTTCCAAACGCCTGAGGGTACCACATTCATCTGTACAAACAGTAGTACACAAGTATAAATATCAGGGGACCACGCAGCCGTCATACCACTCAGGAAGGAGACACATTCTGTCTCCTAGAGATGAACGTACTTTGGTGCGAAAAGTGCAAATCAATCCCAGAACAACAGCCAAGGATCTCTGTCTCGTTCCATGTCCATTCCTTATTAAATGTTTGACTCCCCGTACCTGCTTCGTCTCTCCAGCGTCATCCATGTGACACCGCTCAGCAAGGAAGAAGCCACTGCTTCAAAACTGCCATAAAATAGCCAGATTGCGGTTTGCAACTGCACATGGGGACAAAGATTGTACTTTTTGGAGAAATGTGCTCTGGTCTGATGAAACAAAAATAGAACTGTTTGGCCATAATGACCATCGTTATGTTTGGAGGAAAAAGGGGGAGGATGCAAGCCGAAGAACAACATCCCAACCGTGAAGCACGGGGGTGGCAGCATCATGTTGTGGGGGTGCTTTGCTGCAGGAGGGACTGGTGCACTTCACAAAATAGATAGCATCATGAGGGAGGAAAATTATGTGGATATATTGAAGGAACATCTCAAGACATCAGTCAGGAAGTTAAAAGCTTGGTTACAAATGGGTCTTCCAAATGGACAATGACCCCAAGCATACTTCCAAAGTTGAGGCAAAATGGCTTAAGGACAACAAAGTCAAGGTATTGGAGTGGTCATCACAAAGCCCTGACCTCAATCTTATCGAAAATGTGTGGGCAGAACTGAAAAAGCGTGTGCGTGCAAGGAGGCCTACAAACCTGACTCAGTTACATCAGCTCTGTTAGGAGGCATGGGCCTAAATTCACCCAACTTATTGTGGGAAGCTTGTGGATGGCTACCCGAAACGTTTGACCCAAGTTAAACAATTTAAAGACAATGCTACCAAATACTAATTGAGTGTATGTAAACTTCTGACCCACTGGGAATGTGATGAAAGAAATAAAAGCTGAAGTAAATCATTCTCTCTACTATTATTATGACATTTCACATTCTTAAAATGAAGTGGTGATCCTAACTGACCTAAGACAGGGATACTCGGATTAAATGTCAGGAATTGTGAAAAACTGAGTTGAAATGTATTTGGCTAAGGTGTATGTAAACTTCCGACTTCAACTGTAGAAACTGACACAAGAGAGCATCTGTAATAGGCCTACTGTAAAGTCTGTCAAGTAATGTCTGCCTGTCTGACCTGTCTGCATTCTCAGCTGTACAGTGTAGGCTATGTCTCTGGGGAAGCCATTGTAAGTCCAGCCCCTTGACAGTAAAATGTTATTATTACCTGTGATTGGGATGTTTGGGAAGAACCTTAAAACTCAGCTCTCAACAGTGTGCCTTCAGCTCTACTTGTCACTTCTCCATCACATTGATGTAAATGGGCTTTAACGCTTCCCAAACATTTCCAGAGTGGTTTATTAGTGTGTAGTGATTTCCTGTAGGCCATTCCCTCTCTCTGATCAGCACTGCGGGGTTGAGAGGGCAGCATCTGTATCAAACGCTTTTGGAGGAGGGGAGAACATGAGGATGGGGGGATTCTCTCCCCTCCTTTCTGGTTTATCATGCTAATTCAGACTGTAATTAAGCATCTGTTTAACAAGCTATTATTGGAGGTCTTCTAGTGTTTCTGAACAGATGTTCAGACATCATTGGGATGATATGACTTTATCTCTAATGGAACTGAAGCACCGTAGTGTTTGCTATGTATGGTCATGCATAGCACAGCATTCAGACATCATCTGATCATCTATGAACCTATAGAAATGATTCTCTAGGATGGTAATATGTGTTGACAGTCTGTCAATATAGACTGGCAATCTGAAAATGGAAAACTAAGACTCAGTCAAATGAACACAAATCTCATTGTGATCATGACGAATTTGTTGTAAGAGAATCTTCTTGGGGGGTGCGGTAACAAAGTTTGTGATTTCAGTTTTGAATCCATAAGCCTAATAAGTTTCAGACGGGTTGGGATCAAAGCAGAAGACGAACTTCTGTAGACTGCAAGGAATATGGATCATTCAAATCTTCTTCTTCTAAATAGAAAACAGCTAGATGTATTGATCGGTCTCTACTGATAGCCAGAGTCAAATGGAATCCTTTAGTCTTACTATTGAGAAATGTTTTCATCTTATTTTCACTCTATGGGTGAAAATCCAAAGCTCCCTTTTTAACATACAAAACAGCATATTCCAGTTATCGGTGGAACTCATTTTCTGTGTTAATTACATTGCCAAGATGAAATAGTATTGCGTCCTGGGACTCAGAAAAGGCCGGTGGAAAAACTCCCATTACAATTAGATGTATGCACAGCCTTCTTTTGAATTCCAGGCAGGTTTTCTGTTGGTGAAATTCCTGATGATCTGAGACGGACCGAGCGTGCACTGGGTGCTAATGTGCCAGACGGAACATTGGAGCGCCGGAGTGCCAGGCGGGCAACCGCAGAGAACTCTGGGCAATAAAGCTGCAGATGAGTGTGTGTGTGTGCGTGAGTATGTGTGTGCGTGCGATTGTCTGAGTTAGTATGTCCTCACTCACAGCTGTTCCTTGTCTCTCCTCTCTGTCTAATGTGTTCTTACTGACAGACCTCCTCTTTAGTGCAGATGTCTAGTGCAGACAGGCCAGGGCCTGGGAGTGTAGCCCAGGTTTGGCTGGAGGTTACCCAGGTTAGAGTGCCCTTTGGCTTGGCTATCCTATCTCCCCTTTCCAGGCCTGGATGATGGATGGGTCTGGATGGAGGTCAGGACAGGATGTTGTCCCTGTTCTCTCTTCTCCTCTATAACTGGACATTGATTCCTGGAATTCCCTTCTTCCTTAAAGTAAACAACAGGTGCACCAGAAGTCCTTCAGTGGACAAGATGGTCACAGGCTGGAGTTCAATCGAATCTGGCAATGCTAAGTTTACCCAGCAATGTACTACTGCCTGCACACACATGCTTCTTGTTCTGAAAACTGTGGAAGCATCAGAGCCTTGACCAGGGGAAAAATAACTACTGTGTAAATACAGGAATGCGGGTTTGATTCGATTGGGCCCACGGTTCTTGGAGCATTCATGTCTTTCAGATGAGCGGTTTTAATACCGCCTGTTTTTTACTGTCCCTAGTGCCTCTCCATGTGATCAAGTCATTTTCCAAACAGGAAAAGTAAAACTTAAGGAGGGACAACAGTGCTTTCCCTTAGGAGATGGGTCTCTGTCTGCACTGACTCATAAAGTACAGGCTGAGAGTCTGAGGAGGTTGTCTGGATTTGATTTCAAGGATCCCCAGATGCGGGGGAGCCGTGGACATAAAGTGGCAGATTTGTTTTGAAACAGCAGGGCAGCTCAACGCATCATTTTTTTACCTAGTGTCCATGTACACTCCAGGTAAGAAAGATAGCTTCAAGCCCTCAATGGGACATTGTTGTGTAGTACTGATATACTGAAAGCTGTTTGTGCATTTTGGGATCACCAACAAGTAACAATCCCAAATGTGTGTCTACTGTATGTGTGTGATATGAGTCTGTTTGTAGTTTGTTTTGTGAAGTGCTAATCCATAACAGTTCCATAGGCTACACACACACACACACACACACACACACACACACACACACACACACACACACACACACACACACACACACACACACACACACACACACACACACACACACACACACAGGTTATTCAAAACCATACATAACAACCCGGTGTTTACTGAATGGAGTAAATACCATCACATGCCAGGATCGTTTTCCCTTGGTAACTCAAAACATATGTGCAGACAGACCAGCTTTGACACATACAGCAAGGTCTGTATTCCTTCATCCATTCATTCTCTTATGTCTCTTCAGCACGCACGCACGCACGCACGCACGCACGCACGCACGCACGCACGCACGCACGCACGCACGCACGCACGCACGCACGCACGCACGCACGCACGCACACACACACACACACACACACACACACACACACACACACACACACAATGGATTGACTATCCCCAGAGAGCATAGGGAGAGCCCTTTACCCAGGGTACACCACAGTCTGCCCAGCCGCCACTCTGGAAAATCATACTAATGCTGGAGCAGAATTGTATGTGTCGTGTCTGGATTTGCACACCCACTTGCCTGTGTGTGTGTCTGTGTGTGTCATATACTCCACTGCCCAAAAGCGTTAAAGAGAAAGCACTATTATTTTCAAAAGTACAGTCTTTAGACTCTAGCTTTTTACGACAACTAACAAGCTGAGAACATGGACAACACGACTACTTTTTTATACAAGCGAAGTATAACAAAGTACTGAAATATGTCTTTATTTTAGTCTTATATAAGCCCCATTTCTTCTTCAAAGTGTATTCGCCATGTGCACAGGTGTAAAAGTACAGTGAAATTCTTACTTGAGAGTTCTTTCCCAACAATGCAACATAAAATATTTGACAACATCCTGAAAATACCAGACAAATATAAAGAGTTTCCATTTCATAAAATAATTCACCCTTTGACCCTCTTGCTGAAAGTGTCCTCTCTGCTAGGTGACCCGTTAGGTGATAAATGCAAATATTCAGGTGCAATGGCAGTCTCCTCTCCTGTTGGATTTGGTTGTACACCTGGGGTGTATTCATTTGTCAGATTCCGTTGCAAAACGTTTAATCTGTTGCAAAATATTTTGCAACAGTGTCCGTTTACTCCAAACGGAAAATGTTTTGCAACAAAAACAAGAGATTCTGTTGGAAAAATTCAGGTAGGTCCCTCCCCATTACGTTATGTTCGCTCTGTTTGCTTCCGTTTGGTTCTTAGAGTAAACTGTAAATGGTTTCTGTTTCAAAGCGCTTTTCAGCAGACTAAACGTTTTGCAATGGAATGCGACTAATGAATGCACCCCTGTCGTGAGGATGAGCTGGGGGAAGTTTGGAGAGAGTTATACAACTGTAGTGGTTAACATAGTCAAGGTTCCTGATAGCCACTCTAGCACAGGTGGGATTGCAAATGTTCATAAACGCATGCAAAAAAACATAACCGCTATTTCAAACATGCATCTATGGTTGGGTCTTTTGCCCATGTATTAGCAGCAAAGATAAAAACATTGCAATACGTCCATAGAGGCAGATGTTACTCTAATCACATGTCATTGTTCCAAGGCGTAACTGTATGGGAGATTCTCAATTGGTTTTGCTCGACACCTCGCATCCTCTCCAAGTCCTCTCCTTGCCTCCTTTAGAAAAAGGTCAAAGGTAACTGAATAGAGGATGCGAGGAGAGGAAACGTGGGGGGTAAAAACATGTTGGAAAAATGCGCTTGTAGGAAATTACTCCTTCACTAGCGGATCATCAGGCAAAAGACATTTACAGAGGAGGAATCCCAAAATGCATGTGAAAAGTGTCACGAACCGGCTCAAAGTCCGTAACAAAAAGGGAGACAATGTGGAGATAAGAATAACAAAAATAAATTTATTAACTGAAGGAACCTAAATACAATTAACAATGGTGTGTGTAATCAGTAATCAGTAGTGAGTGGTTGCGTGCATAGATGTGATAATGAGGGGTGTTGAAAGGTTCCAAAGCAAGCAAACAGCCACAGAAATGCACCAACCAAACTCCAACAGCATGTCTGCATGGAGAGAGTCTCCTCAATGAATGAGGAAAAGGTGTATTTATCCCGGGACACACCCGAGCCCAGGTGTGTCCCATTTCGTTGACGACCCTCCCAGCTCCGCCCACCGACATCCTATTAAGGAAAACAAGAGCAAAGAGAAAGAATTTGACAGATAGAGTGGGAGGGTCGTCACAATAGTGATAGAAAGAAATGTTGCTAATTGTACGAGACATTTTATAGATAAAAGGATAAGTGGCTTATAGTTTTTAAATGTTTCCATGCTTTTATCCTCAGAGAAAACAACAGCTGATTCAAAAGGGGTGTGGTGGATTTTAAAACACTCCTGCGTTAGCCGCCGGGAGGGATGCACTGTGTATCCCTGTGCCAAAGGAGCAAACTTCTCCATTCACCTTTTAATGAATTTACACTCTCCTACATATTGGGACCACTGGGTCACGGAGGAGAGGGCGGAGGAGAAGACAGACTTTTTCCCAATTGAAAATCTCACTATGCTCTCCATACTGTGCATTCCACACTTCCTGGTCACATGTGTGCCTAGACATGTGACCACCAGTGACCCATGACCCAACATAGTGTAATTATGTGGTAAATACAAAGACAAAGCTAAACTATAAATAACACAACAACCACATACAGTGCCTTCCACATTTTGTACCACATTTGGCTGTGTTACAGCCTAAATTCAAAATGTATTTTTCTCACCCATCTACACACAATATCCCATAATGATAGTGGAAGCATGTTTTTATAAATATTAGCAAATTAGTTGAAAATGAAATACAGAAATATTTCATTTACATAAATATTCACACCTCAATACAATACATGTTAGAATCACCTTTGACAGTTGTAATCACTTTCTGGTTAAGACTCTAAGAGCTTTGCACATCTGGATTGTACAATATTTACACGTTATAATTTTTTTAATTCTTCAAGCTCTGTCAAGTTGGTTGTTAATCATTGTTTGACAGGCCTTTTCAAGTCTTGTCATAGATTTTCAAACCGATTTAAGTCAAAACTATACCTAGGCCACTCAGGAACATTCAATGTTGTCTTTGTAAGCAACTCCAGTGTATATTTGGCCTTGAGTTTTAGGTTATTGTCCTGCTGAAAGGGGAATTTGTCTCCCAGTGTTTGTTGGAAAGCAGACCAAGTTTTCCTCTAAGATTTTGCCTGTGCTTAGCTCTTGTCCTTTTATTTTTATCTTGAAAAACTCCCCAGTCCTTGCCAATGACAAGCATACTCATAACATGATGCAGCCACTACCATGATTGAACATATGAAGAGTGGTACTCAGTGATGTTGGATCTGCCCCAAACATAACACTTTGTATTCAGGACAAAGTGAATTTCTTTGTCACATTTTTTGCAGTTTTACTTTAGTGCCTTATTGCAAACAGGATGCATGTTTTGTAATATTTGTATTCTGTACAGGCTTCCTTCTTTTAACGCTGCCATTTAGGTTAGTATTGTGGAATAACTAGAATGTTGTTGATCCAGCCTCAGTTTTCTCCTTTCACAGCCATTAAACTCTGTACCTGTTTTAAAGTCACCATTGGCCTCATGAAATCCCTGAGCGGTTACCTTCCCCTCCGACAACTGAGTAAGGAAGGATGCCTGTATCTTTGTAGTGACTGGTTGTATTGATTCACCATCCAAAGTGTAGTTAATAACTTCACCATGCTCAAAGGGATATTCAATGTCTGCTTTTTTTTTACCCTTCGACCAATAAGTGCCGTTCTTTGCGAGCCATTGAAAAACGTCCCTGGGTGTTTGTGTTTTAAAATGCACTGCTTGACTGACGGACCTTACAGACAATTGTATGTGTAGGGTACAGAGATGAGGTAATCATTCAGCACATTATGACTACTTATTTAGGCTTGCCATAACAAAGGGGTTGAATACCTATTGACTCAAGACATTTCAGCTTTTCATTTTAAATGAATATCAAAACATTACAAAAAAAATAATTACACTTTGAAATTATGGAGTATTGTGTGTAGGCCAGTGACACAAAATTCAATCCATTTTAAATTCAGGCTGTAACACAACACAAAAGTCAAGGGCTGTGAATACTTTCTGAAGGCACTGTAAGGCAAAAATGGCTCTTACACAACATAACTGTTACATTTACTGTAGAGTTGGTCAGCTCGGGATTTTATACAAAAAAACATGTAGATCTGATCCATATTAGGAAACCACATTAGTCCTTGAAGAGCTTTACCTCTATGCTTCCATTTGTTATTTGTGATTTTCTGAATGTTGTGTCGTGCAGATGTACAAAATGCACTGACCTTGACCATCAAACATTGAGAACTTCTAAGCTATTGAACAACTTCTTACAATACAATTGAACAGACTCAACTCATGTTTACACCACAAAAGTTATATTTTCTGAAACATATTTTTTTTGCAGGGAATTAATCACTGGGTATGAACAGTATGTCCCTCAGGCTTGTTGTCTGGTTAAAGAAGAGTGAGTTGGTGTCTTCTGTAGTGTCAGTGCGTTCACGCCTCGCTGCTCCTGTTAAAAGTGAGAGTGTTGCTCTGCTCCTCTTCGAGGTCTTTGGAAGGTGAACGGTAATTGCTGAGGGAGGATTTAGCCCGACCAGTTTACCAAGGTAACTCTCTATACCACAGAGGTATAGAAAGTTAGTAGCATGTTTCTCAAACTTCAGACATGACCAATGCGTGGTTGAAGATTACAGTGTGTGTGTGTGTGTGTGTGTGTGTGTGTGTGTGTGTGTGTGTGTGTGTGTGTGTGTGTGTGTGTGTGTGTGTGTGTGTGTGTGTGTGTGTGTGCGTGTGTGTGTGTGTGTGTGTGTGTGTGTGTGTGAGTGCGTGCGTGCATGTGCGTCGCTGTGGTTATGACATCTTAGCGACAGTATGGGCTTTTACAGCTGGACAGCAGAGAGCGGCGAACCTCAAACCACGTCGCCCCATTTAATGTTCCGATTCTTTCACCCTGACTACATGATGCAATAGGCTGTTCAGGAAACCCCAAACAGCATTTTCCCCATTGTTTCACTATCACGTTGCAGTGGCACTGGATAAAATGGATAAGCTTTGTCTGGGGAGACACACACACACACACACACACTTAGGCCTACTGGTGGAAAACTAGGGTTTCTGTGGTCTGGAGAGACATGGTGGTGGTTATAGCGTGGGTTTTTTATGGATAGTAATCTGCTCTGTGTGTGTGCGTGTGCGTGTGCGCGTCTGTGTGAAAGAGAGAGATGGAGGAATAGTTGACGAGGGAGATGGTAGAGAGAGAGTGTGAGAGAGAGACGATTCAGCTTAGTGTTTTATTCTTGATTCGAAACCATTTCTTAGTGAAGATCAGTAGAAAATGACATAGAGGCCTAATTGTTGGGTCTTCGACAGAGTTTGTTTCTAGCAGAGCCCTCACCAGCATGGTTAAAGGAGAAGAAAGTGTTATCAAAGGATCTGCACCAGATTAAGGTTGCCAACTGTTCTCTCTGTGGCTTCCTGTTTTGCTGTAGGAATTCTTTGGGTGAGTGCTAAGGCACAGAACTGCACAAATCTGACAGGGTTAACCCTTTCATTGCCTCTTTTTCAATTATGACATTTATTTCACTGTTTTAAAACTATATCTTAATAAAGTCTATCTCTATGGAAAAAGTATCCCAACATACACTGAGGAGACAGGTTAAAGAAGGACTTTTAAGCCTTGAGACAATTGAGACATGGATTGTGTATGTGTGCCATTCAGAGGGTGAACGGAAAAGACAAAATATTTAAGTGCCTCTAAACGGGGTATGGTAGTAGGTGCCAGGCGCACCGGTTTGTGTCAAGAACTGCAACGCTGCTGAGTTTTTCACTCTCAACAGTTTCCAGTGTGCATCAAGAACGGTCCACCACCCAAAGGACATCCAGCCAACTTGACTCAACTGTGGGAAGAATTGGAGTCAACATGGGCCAGCATCCCTGTGGAACACTTTCGACACCTTGTAGAGTCCATGCCCTGACAAATTGAGGCTGTTCTGAGGGCAAAAGGGGGGGGGACTCAATATTAGGAAGGTGTTCTTGTCACGCCCTGGCCATAGATTGCTTTGTATGTTTCTATGTTTTGTTTGGTCAGGGCGTGAGTTGGGGTGGGCAGTCTATGTTCTTTTTTCTAGGTTGTTTGTTTTCTATGTGTTTGGCCTGGTGTGGTTCCCAATCAGAGGCAGCTGTTTATCGTTGTCTCTGATTGGGAGCCATATTTAGGTAGCCTGTTTTCCATTGTGTGTTGTGGGTGGTTGTTTCTTGTTTAGTGTTTTGTTTCACCTTTCAGGACTGTCCGTTTGTCGTTTTTGTTGTTTGTCAAGTGTTTTCGTATTTTATAAAAAAATATGACCACTTACCACGCTGCACCTTGGTCCTCCTCTCCTTCCACCAACGAGAATCGTTACAGTTCTTAATGTTTGGTATACTCAGTATATGCAGTATCCACTTATTTTACACAGCACCTCATCTCCAATCGTTGAGCACAGCCAACTAGGCACACCATGCAATATCAACGTGGATAATTGGGTAGTATTTGGTTGAGAAGTTGATTAATGAGAATACAAGCTATTTTCACCCACTCAAAAAGACAGCCAAAAGTTTGTTGAATTTGCGAAGTGTTAATCACTATGGAGTCAATTGGAGGTGTACCTGTGGATGTATTTCAAGGCCTACCTTCAAACTCAGTGCCTATTTGCTTGACATCATGGGAAAATCAAAAGAAATCAGCCAAGACCTCAGCCAAATTATAGACCTCCACAAGTCTGGTTCGTCATTGGGAGCAATTTCCAAATGCTTGAAGGTACCACGTTCATCTGTACAAACAATAGTACGCAAGTATAACCACCATGGGACCACGCAGCCGTCATACCGCTCAGGGAGGAGACGCGTTCTGTCTCCTAGAGATGAACGTACTTTGGTGCGAAAAGTGCAATTCAATCCTAGAACAACAGCAAAGGACCTTGTGAACATGCTGGAAGAAACTGGTACAAAGTATCTATATCCACAGTAAAACAAGTCCTATATCGACATAACCTGAAAGGCCGCTCAGCAAGGAAGAAGCCACTGCTCCAAAACCGCCATAAAAAAGCCAGACTACGGTTTGCAACTGCACATGGGGACAAAGATCGTACTTTTTGGAGAAATGTCCTCTGGTCTGATGAAACAAAAATAGAACTGTTTGGCCATAATGACCATTGTTATGTTTGGAGGAAAAAGGGGAGGCTTGCAAGCCGAAGAACACCATCCCAACCGTGAAGCACGGGGGTGTCAGCATCATTTGTGGGGGTGCTTTGCTGCAGGAGGGACTGGTGCGCTTCACAAAATAGATGACATCATGAGGCAGGAAAATTACGTGGATATATTGAGGCAATATCTCAAGACATCAGTCAGGAAGTTAAAGCTTGGTTGCAAATGGATCTTCCAAATGGACAATGACCCCAAGCATACTTCCAAAATGGCTAAAGGACTACAAAGTCAAGGTATTGGAATGGCCATCACAAAGCCCTGACCTCAATCCTATAGAAAATGTGTGGGCAGAACTGAAAAAGTGTGTGTGAGCAAGGAGGCCTACAAACCTGACTCAGTTACACCAGCTCTGTCAGGAGGAATGGGCTAAAATTCACCAACTTATTGTGGGAAGCTTGTGGAGGGCTACCCGAAACGTTTGACCCAAGTTAAACAGTTTAAAGGCAATGCTACCAAATACTAATTGAGTGTATGTAAACTTCTGACGCACTGGGAATGTGAGGAAAGAAATAAAAGCAGAAATAAATAATTCTCTCTACTATTATTCTGACATTTCACATTCTTAAAATAATGCGGTGATCCTAACTGACCTAAAACAGGGAATTTGTACTCTGAATAAATGTCAGGAATTGTGAAAAATTTAGTTTAAATGTATTTGGCTAAGGTGTATGTAAACTTCTGACTTGTAAACAACTGTATATATTAATGGTTACATTTTTTTCCTATATTCATACAGTTTCTTGACTGTCCAGCTCTCTAATAATTAATAGACAGGAAGCATCAAAAATTCTAAATAAGATGGCTAGAGGACCAGGAAATATAACACATTTTCAGTGCGGCCCTCCGGACATCATTGAAGACCGAATACGGCCCCCGGGGGAAAATGAGTTCAACACCCCTGCTGTAAACTAGTGTGTGTGTGTGTGTGTGTGTGTGTGTGTGTGTGTGTGTGTGTGTGTGTGTGTGTGTTTGTGTGTGTGTGTGTGTGTGTGTGTGTGTGTGTGTGTGTGTGTGTGTGTGTGTGTGTGTGTGTGTGTGTGTGTGTGTGTGTGTGTGTGTGTGTGTGTGTGTGTGTGTGTCTGTCTGTCTGTATATGTGTGTGTAAAGTATGTAGTCAAAAGGTCCCGTTGCCTGGGAGCAGCAGCCTTGTAGCAGAGCGTGCCAAACACTCGCCCACAACAAATAGACTTCCACTTTCAAACCAGCTGGATCCCCTTGCTCCCGGATTAGTCCCTGTGTACAAAGCTTAGGTACCTTTGATACAGATTTCTACCCTCCACTGTTACTGAAAACCTCTCATTGAGTGGAATTAAGCCCCCTCAAAGCAAATCAAAAGTCCTCAAATTTCCACTCTTACTAACAGTGGAATGTTTTGTACTGAGGCAAGGAAAGTGAAACAATCCAACCAACATTGTAGGTGTTAATCATGTACAAATAGTGAGGTTTTACATAGTGTAACAATCTTTTGACATTGAAAATCCTTCCAAAAACTACGGGAGATACAGACCCTAAAGGGATACGCCCAATCCCAGGTTATGCTTCACTTAACCATCCTTGGTTCTCTTGTGATAGGGCTGACCATGTGACCTGGGCTGAGTCCTGATTCTTCAAAATTCTCCAAAATTTGTACACTTTGGCTGCATTTACACAGGCAGCCCAAGTCCGATGTATTTGCATATCAAATACCCATCAGATTTTTTCCCGAACGTGTAAACAAGAGAAACTGATCTTTTGAATTCAGATTTAGTCCACATTTCTCAATCCTGATACAATTCTGATGTTTCATAGGCGCCCCCAGTCTGGACGCTCAAAAAATAAAATCATTACCATGACAATCACCCCACTAAAAAATAAGGAAAAGTGACAAGCATTTCACCTGTGCACTATTTCAGAGGCTACATCAGTGGCAATCCGTGAATCTGATATGGGTCACGTAAAACTGAATGTGGAGGCAAAAAAATATATACTGGACATGGAGAAAAACAATCAGAATTTGATTATTTGGATGACTCTAAACACAGCCTTTGTCACATGGATTTTACAACAGTGGAAACTCCCTCCAGCCAATGCTTAAACAAATCCCATGCTTCTAAATCAGTGATGGAAGTGTACACTTTTGGAAAAGGATGGAGAATCGAGATGTAGCCATGGCCAGGAGACCAGGGAGAACTCTGAGGACGTGGTCAGGAACAACTCTGAGGACGTGGTCAGACAAAACTCCTCGTCTTAACTCAACTGCCCATCTTGTCCTAACAAGCGTTTGTGGGCAATGCCCAATCATGGCAAAGGACCACCTGGCAGAGCAAGGGTGGTCATGATCACTCTGTAGAGAATGCCAGTGAGATTGAGTTACTGCAACCCTCCGTCCAATTTAAACTTGAAACATCTACTCCACTATTTATGTGTGTATTAAGATAAAAAGGGATCAAGAGGAGTCATCACGTCTAATGGACAATTCAAGGGAATTCACCAGGGAAAGATGCTTTCCTCAATTAGTGATGACAACTTGCTCTTATGTTGAATGTCTCTTTGAAATTAGTTTGGGATGCTCTTGAAGAAGTTTTTTCTCATATATACAGCATATATATAACATTTTTTGATACAGCTGTATTTGAAGGCCCTCATCCTTCTCCGTTGCTTAAGAGGACATAAAAACAGAGGCATGACTAATGAGCAGTGTGTGTGTATTCGTGTGCAAACTGTCAAGGTGTAGTGTTCTGACAGCATTGAGCAGTGATCCATGCAGTGTGGTATGATAACCATCTATGAACTGTCATTGTTACAAGACCAAAACATGCTCTACATCTTGTAACACATGGCCTCAATACATTTACACAGCCCGGCATGACCTCTGACAAGTCAATTGTTCAAACTGTTGCACTTCACTGCCCCAGTGAGAAAGATTCAATGGCACCCTATTCCCTATCCAGTACCCTTCTTTTGACCTATGCACCCTGATTAAAAGTAGTGCACTAATATATAAGTAATGAATAGGGTGTCATTTGGGACGCACCCATCGCGAAGACAAGAGCACTGGCAGTCGATGTCTCTCTGCTAAGTTCACCACGAAGAACGACACAGTGGGAATGGAAAGATATGTGGTCAAAGTAAACTTGTGTCAAGTGATTTTATGTCCTATAAATGTCCTAGAATTTTATGTCCTGGAAATGTTTTTCTCATAAACCATTTTCAA
This sequence comes from Salvelinus namaycush, assembly GCF_016432855.1. Taxonomy (NCBI): domain Eukaryota; kingdom Metazoa; phylum Chordata; class Actinopteri; order Salmoniformes; family Salmonidae; genus Salvelinus; species Salvelinus namaycush. Next base: position 29,514,698 of record NC_052324.1, read on the forward strand.
CATTGTGGAGATTGTATTCTCTCTTAAAACCAGAGTGCAAAGTGAAGCTTTGAAAACACTACTGCAGCTTGATATCTGAAATTGAATATATTGACATTAAAAGAGGTTAAAATGTTACCGATAGGCTCCCTTTAAGATTAAACACATTCATTGTTCATTGTTCAACAACCACACAATGAAAATGGCTTTTGCTTCTCATTGCTTCCTGCACAGATTTCTAATATGACTCCAGTCTGGGGCAGCAGGTAGCCTAGTGGTTAGAGCATCGGGCCAGTAACTGAAAGGTTGCTGTATTGAATCCCGAGCCAACAAGGCAAAAATATGTAATTCTGAACAAGGCAGTTAACCCATACAATTACAGTGTTCAAAAGTCATATTAATAGATAGATTATTATAAATAACGTTTTGTTACATTTAACTGCCGAAAATGCTGTTATCAAGGTAATTTCCTTAGTAGGTGACATCAGAGGTCAGGATGTGGGAGAAGTCAGAGCTCAGGGATGACAGACTACTTTCTGACTTTCTAATTACGAGCTGGAGGGACGTTCAAGTGGATTTTTCCCAGTCGTATGTGCTAAATACCACCTTCCCACTTGGTTATGAACGCAGCATTAGTTGTCTTCATTGAGCTGCTCAGGTGAAACGCTGAACATCATACAAAGGAAAAGGAACTATCACCATCTAGTGTCAAGAAAATAACAGTGCACCTCAGTTGTCACCATCTCTGAATGTGCTCTGTGCAACACTGTTCCACAAATTCATTGACAAAAATCAAGTCAAAAATATATTTTATGTCAGAAATGAACAAGTTAACATAAAAGTAATCACCAGTATAATATACCTTGTAAACTTTAAAATAAAGCAATAGTATACAAATTATGTTTTTTTAAACATACTGTGTTCCTTACTTCAGTAGGCTACTTGGAACAATGTTGTGGAACTTATATGGACATCCACTTAGTGGCCGGTTTACCTAGTCCCGGGTCAGACCCCCCTTTGCTCCAGAACAGCCTGAATTATTCGGTAATGGAAACGTTGCTCATTTGGTATCAAGGGACCTAACGTGTGCCAGAAAAACATTCCCCACACCATTACACCACCAGCATGTACAATTGACACCAGGCAGGATTGGGACTCATGCTGCTAACGCCAAACCCTGACTTTGTCAGACCAGGCAATGTTTTTCCATTCCACTGTTGTCCATTGTTGGTGATCACTGGAGCCACTTCTTGTTTTTAGCTGATAGGAGTGGAACCCAGTGTGATCGTCTGCTGAAATAGCCCAACCGTGACAAGGATCGACGAGTCGTGCATTCTGCGATGCCGTTCTGCACACCACTGTTGTACTACGCCGTTATTTGGCAAAATTCTTGCCATTCTCCTTCGACCTGTCATCAACGAGCTGTTTTCACCCACAGGACTACCGCTGACGGATGTTTTTTGTTGGTCGCACCAATCTCTGTTAACCCTAGACCAGAGGCATTCGACTCTTACCCTACGAGGTCTAGAGCCTGCTGGTTTTCTGTTCAACCTGCTAATTAATTGTACCCACCTGGTGGCCCAGGTCTAAATCAGTTCCTGACTAGAGTGCAAAAATGTAGTAGAACTGGCTTCGAGGTCCAGAGTTTAGTTTGAGGGACCTAGACACTGTCGTGCGTAAAAATCCCAGGAGGCCAGCCGTTTCTGAGATACTGGAACTGGCCCTCCTGGCACCGACAATCATGCCATGCTCAAAGTCGCTTAGGTCACTCGTTTTGCCCATTCTAACGTTCAATAGTACAGTAAATGAATGCCTGCTTTATATAGCAAGCCAAGACCACTTTCTGTGGGAGCTAACTATTTTCGTGAATGTATGGTGTACCTAATAAACTGGCCTGTATGTATGGTCGTGAATGTATTGTAATGACCTGACAAGATCATAAATGAACAATTGTCCAGACAGAGGCTTGAGTTTGCGAATTGACGGTTTATTAAACCAACTTTACACAGGCTACTGTTTGGGCCGTAGCACACGCCAAATAAATGACAGATAACCCACAAGCCAATCGTGACCTTCTCTTGTGAAGCCCAGACGTAAAGAGGGAGAACAAAGGCGAAACCTGGTCTTAACTTCCAATGCTCCATCCCCCTGCCCAACCCCCCTCCACGCCACTCCGCCAACCGCCAGGATGCCCGGCATCAGAACATTCCAGGCATTCCCGTGATTGGCAGATAGCAGGTTGATTGGCATGTCGGACCCCGCGAACACTGGGTACTGGTCAGTACAACACAACCACCTACTAGCCTAACACATAACACACAGCTGTCTGTGCGGGTCGCTACACAGCCCCCCCACCACAAAGTCCCTCGTCCCCGAGGGAACAAACAAAGTCTCTGAAGCGACCCGGAGGTCTCCTTTGCCTGCGTGGCCGTGATGGTCGCAGAGTGCCCCTCTGGGAACCAGGGGATGAAGGCAGGGATATGGGGGACAAGGAAGCGGGAACGGGTAATACAGTCCGTGGCTCTGGGGAACCACGCGGTGACACAGGGGGGGAGACAGGGGGAGTGGGCTGTCTGGAGCCTTGTCTGCGGCACCTGGGGGTGGGTGCCTGGAGAATGCCATTGCCAGAGAGGGGAATTGTGGGGGTTCCTGGGGTTTGGGGAGAAGAGGCCCCTCTGTATGGGGCTAACCTGTCCCGGTGCAGTGCCACCTTTCTCCCCCTGGGAGGAAGCTGCACCCGGTAAACAACCTCCCCTACCCTCTCCAGGACACTGCAGGGTCCCACCCAGTGACTGTCCAACTTGGGGCATCTGCCTTTTTTCCTTAGCGGGCTGTAGACCCAGACCAGCTCCCCAGCCACAAAGTGCCTTCCCCGGGTGTGCACGTCATAGTTCCTCTTCTGCCTCACACCTGCATTCACCAGCTGCTCTCTGGCGAAGGTGTGGGCTGTCTCCAGGCGGTCCTGGAGTCTCCGGGCATACTCCGGCCCCGGGGGAACATGAGGGCTATCCAGGGGCCGACCAAACGCCATCTCCGCAGGGGTGCGGATCTCTCTCCCCAGCATGAGGAGGGCAGGCGTGCAGGAGGTTGAGTCTTGGACAGCGGAGCGGCATGCCATGAGGACCATAGGCAGGTGCTTGTCCCAGTCACGCTGGTGTTTGGAAGAGACGATGGCCAGCTGCTGTCCAAGCGTTTTGTTGAAGCGCTCCACAAGGCCATCACTTTGAGGATGGAGAGGAGTAGTGCGGGTCTTGTGCATACCCAGCCTCTCACACATGGTGGCGAACACACGGGACTCAAAGTTTCTGCCCTGGTCGCTGTGGATGGACTCTGCCGCTCCAAACCCGCTGAACATCCCCGCTGTCAGGGCGTCGACGATGGTCTCTGCCTCCTGGTCAGGCAGAGCATAGGCCTCGGGCCATTTTGTGAAATAGTCCATGGCCGTGAGCACCCAGCGGTTTCCACTCTCTGTGGTGGGGAACGGCCCAACTACATCCACTCCCACCCTCTCCATGGGAGCCCCCACTGGGAACTGTTGGAGCTAAGCATGAGAGCGGCCTGGGGGCCCTTTCTCGCTGTGCAGTTGTCACAGCGGCGACAAAAGTCCTCCACATCCCTCTTGTGCTGCCCCCAGTAGAAGCCCTGACGGAGACGGCGCAGTGTTTTTGTGACCCCAAAGTGTCCAGTCCCCACCCCCCCATGAGTACTCTGGAGCACAGCCTCCCGCAATGCTTTTGGGACCACCACCTACCACCTCTCCTCTCCCGTAGCTGACTCCTTCCATGCCCGCTGTAGCACGCCATCAGCCGGCCGCAGTCTCTCAAACTTTGACCACAACCCTTTGGTCGCGAGTGAGAGCGCTGTCACCTCTTCCAATGGTGGCCTCACCTGCGCCTCTACCCACTGTAGCACTGGCTGTAGGTCTGAGTCCCGTCCCTGCTGCTGCCGCCATTCAGCCACGTCGACAGTCTGCAGCTCACAGCAGACAGGCCCGCTCGCCCGACACACTGTGGCACAGACCCCCTCCTCTGCACACAGCTCTCTCTCCCGTCCCTCTCTCCGTTCACAGTGGCGGCAGCCGTCTGCAGTACAGGGCCGACGGGACATGGCGTCGGCGTTGGAGTGGCGTGCCCCTGCCCTGTGCACCACCGTGAAGTCATACGGCTGAAGCTCCTCCAACCAGCGTGCCACCTGCCCCTCTGGCTCTCTGAAAGACATGAGCCACTGGAGAGCAGAGTGGTCAGTCCTTACAGTAAAGGGCAGACCACCCAGGTAGTACTTGAAGTGTTTGACGGAAGCCACAACAGCCAAGAGCTCCCGCCGGCTGACACAGTAGCGGCGCTCATGTTTGTCAAATGTTTTGCTGAAGTACGCCACCACTCTCTCCCCCTCTGGCCCCACCTGGGCCAGCACCCCACCCATGCCCACATTGCTCGCGTCTGTGTCCAGGATAAAGGGCAAGGTGAGGTCAGGGGGGGGCGAGCACGGGGGCCTCGATCAGTGCACGTTTGAGGGTGTTGAACGCCTCCTCACACTCCACTGTCCAAGTGAAAGCCTTGTCCTTCGGCAGCAGGCGGTTCAGTGGAGCAGCAACGCTTGAGAAGCCCCGTACAAACCTCCTGTAGTACGAGGCCAGGCCCAGGAAGCTCTTCAGCTGACGCTGGTCGGTAGGGGTGGGCCAGTCTCTGACAGCCCCTACCTTGTCCTCCATGGTGCTGATCCCCTCCTTCCCCACTCGGTGGCCCAAGAAGGACACCTCTCTCCTCATGAAGTGGCACTTCTCGGGGTGGAGCTTCAGACCTGCGGCAGCCACCCTCTCCAGCACACGCCGTAGCGCCCCCAGGGCTGACTGGAAGGAGCTGCCATGGGCCAGGATGTCATCGAGGTATACCAGACACTGCTGTCGGGGGATGCCATCCAGCACCCTGTCCATCAAACGCTCAAAAGTAGCTGGAGCGTTGCACAGGCCAAAGCACAGGACCTTGAACTGCCAGTGTCCTCTGTTAGTGGAGAACGCAGTTTTGGCTCTGGCCTCTGGGGAGAGGGGCACCTGCCAGTAGCCACTGCGGAGGTCTAGTGAGGAGAACCAGGAGGACCCCCTAACCAGGTCCATCGACTCATCGATACGTGGTATGGGGTATGAGTCCTTCCTGGTTACCTCATTCAGCCGCCTGTAGTCCGCACAGAACCTCAGCTTGCCCCCCTTCTTCGGAACCATGACGACTGGCGCCGCCCAGGGGCTGTCTGAGGGCTCAATGAAGTCTGCCCGCTGCATCTCCAACACAGCCTTGTCTGCCGCCTCCTGGCGTGCCAGCGGGATACGGCGGGGACGCATCTTGATGGGTCGAGCATCACCTGTGTCGATCTCATGCTGCACCAGATGAGTCTGACCCACCTCTTCCTCACTCAGCGCAAAGCTGTCTCTGAATTCAAACAGCAACTGCCACAACCGTTCCTGCTGCTCGGGGTCAAGACCAACACAGTTCCTCCCCCATATCTCCCTCACTGCAGACAGTGTCCTCTCCTCTCGCATCTGGGGTAGCTGGGCTGGGGGGGGCGCGGCCCGGGCTCACAGAGGGCTGTTGTCATGGAGGTAGCTGGGGGAATGTAACACACCGTCGTAGGTGACAGGGGGGCTGGGGAAAAGTCACACACAGCTGTGGGGGAGGGGGGGCAGCCATGAGTCTCTGATGCTTTAACTGTTGGAGTAAAGGGTTTGTTGGGTTGAGTGAATGTGACATTAGGGGGGGCCATGGTGACTTCCGGCCCTCCCTGGAAGCTCAGTGTGCCCCTATTTAGGTCTAACTGGCAGCCTGTGCTCCTAAGAAAGTCCAACCCCAGGATACAAGGGTCCTGCACAGCCGCCACCCACACAGGATGACGCACAGTCCTGCCCCCTACTGTCAGAGTCATTATTCCCTTCCCTTTCATGGGTGCCAGCTCACCTGTGACTGTGCGGAGCTGCACAGTTGTAGGCTCACACTGAGTCCAACCTGGCACAATATCTGGCCTCACCAGGGTTACTGTGGACCCAGTGTCCACCAGGGCGGAGCAGGGCACCCCCTCCACAGTGACATGACAAAAGTCCCCAACACAGGTCCGGCCCACCACAACAACAGGCTCCATCCGCTTGCTCTCGTCTGCTTCTGGGGGAAGTGGAGCCTTGCTTCCCCGTCTGTGCCGGTGGGCTCCTCCTGAAGAATATGGTGGTTGGGATAGAAAGCCAGGGGTCCGCACTACCCGGTCTATGCGGACCCCGAGCCGTTTCCCTGAGCTCTGGGGGACATGGGGCAATTTCGGCGCAGATGGCCTGGCTGGCCACAACCCCAGCAGACCCTGGGACCAGGGCGTGTGTTTCGTGCCGCCTGTAGCGACACAGCACGAATGAGTTCTGTCATTTCAGCCACCCATGCAGGCTTTTCCGGCTCCGGGCTGCTCTGCCCCCCAGCTCGCACAGAGGGTGTGTCTCCCTGCACCCCCACCAAAGCCCCAGCTGAAGCCCCAGCCCACACCAGCTCCCTCTCCAAAGCCATCTCCAAGGCTATCTGCAATGACTCAGGATGAGCCAGCTGGGTCTGTATGCGCAGCTCCGTAGGAGAGAGCGCCTGTATGAACTGGTCCCGTGCTAGCTCGCTCTGCACGGAGGGGGGCATGTGAGCATATGCCCGCCGAGAGAGGCTCTCAATGTCATTAGCTAGCACCCGTAGAGGCTCTCCAGGCTGCCTGCGTCTATTACTCAGTTCGGAGCGCAGTAGCCCAGGCTGTACACACTGTCCATAGCGCCTCCTCAGTGCTCCCACTAAAGCACCATAATCATGTCTGTCCTCGGGGCTAATCAATATCAAACAGGCCAGAGCTTCATCCGTGAGGTATAATGCCAACTGCAGTGCCCTTTCTTCATCCGACCACCCCCTAAAACGAGCTAACAGTTCAAACTGAGCATGAAAAGCTTCCCAATCCGCCTTACCGGAATACTTCGGGGTCTTAACAGATAGGGACGCAGCCGGGAACTGGGCGTCGCCATGTTTGTTTACATCCTGAGCCCCAGATTCCACGCCCCGCCGCGTCGACGTCGCCACTTCGGTCAGCCCACCAGAATCCGCGCGAAACACAGTCGACGAGGCGCTCATGCCCGCTTCAGCCGCCATCACTCTAACGTCCTCCCTCAAGCGGCCTCTGCGCTCTGACGCCCTGGCGATCTCCTCAGCCAGAACCTCTGACGTCCATGCACACGCACCTCCTTGGCCATAATCGTCCCCTACCTCCACCTTCACTTTCGGATTCCCTCGAAGCATTTTCAGCCCCGGTTCTCACCTACGGTAGCTAGCCACAGAAGTCAGCTAGCTAGCTGGCTAACTTTTATCAACGTTTTTACTTCTGACACCAATGTAATGACCTGACAAGATCATAAATGAACAATTGTCCAGACAGAGGCTTGAGTTTGCGAATTGACGGTTTATTAAACCAACTTTACACAGGCTACTGTTTGGGCCGTAGCACACGCCAAATAAATGACAGATAACCCACAAGCCAATCGTGACCTTCTCTTGTGAAGCCCAGACGTAAAGAGGGAGAACAAAGGCGAAACCTGGTCTTAACTTCCAATGCTCCATCCCCCTGCCCAACCCCCCTCCACGCCACTCCGCCAACCGGCAGGATGCCCGGCATCAGAACATTCCAGGCATTCCCGTGATTGGCAGATAGCAGGTTGATTGGCATGTCGGACCCCGCGAACACTGGGTACTGGTCAGTACAACACAACCACCTACTAGCCTAACACATAACACACAGCTGTCTGTGCGGGTCGCTACAGTATGGTGTACCTAATAAACTGGCAAAATACTGAGTGTATTTTGTGTAGAACAGACATGTCTCTCTGACATGTTAAGTAGGGTCCCGTTCAGTGCCTGCATGGCATTTATATCTGCAATACTGAGCTGGCCTGACAAGATTCCTTACTGTACTGTACATGTCAGAGGCATATCTGCCCGAATTTATTTCTATCGGAATGTTGTCATTGTGGATTGTGCCTTACTGATCACCGCCCAGGTGTTGACACTTTCTCCGTGCACAAACAATAGCCTTGAAAGGTGTCGCTTTCTCCATGCACAAACAAAGCCAATCAAACCACCTTAGCTTAACGAGAACAGAAATTTACCTGCACGTGCGAGGGTTAAACATTTCCCTCAAAATATGTGCTCTCAGTGGAATGAATGATGAGTTGATCGATTGTGAAGCTATTTAGTTAGCTAGCTAAATTGCTATTTTAGATATTAGTTGTCAGTAGCTAAATTGTCATTGCAATTAATTAACTTAATTAATTTGGCTACATCTCATTACTTTCATATCTCTAAACCATATGAAATAATCGCCATCACATCTAAACCTTGCAGGTTGCAATTGTTAGCGTTACGTTTTGAAAATACTTTGATTGACTGAAGGGACATGAACGGGTTAAAATTCCCATTCAAGAAGAACCGTTCAGCACGAGACGCCCCTGTGTGCATATCGTGGGCTTGCGCAGTCTGGTTTAAACAGTACAAACACACACAGTTGTTGCTTTTCCTTCAGAGCCATTTTTTTTGTACAAAAATGTTTGGAGAAACGTTTAAAAATTTTACAATACATTTCAACGCCAATAACCCGAGAGTGACTTTCTCGAGTGGTGACTTTATGGCAGGTCAGATTTCCTTTGATCTTTCGAAAGAAACAAAGCTCAGTTCTATAACATTAACATTAAATGGAAAAGCAAAGGTACAGTGGACAACACAAGGAGGAGGTGGTGGAAGAAGAGGACGACGCAGAAGGCAACGACGAGTCCACTCAGCAAGGCTGGAATTCTTCAACTTCTCTCAAATCGTAATGCAAGAAAATAACGGTAGTTACGTTATTACTTAGCTAGCTACACAGTTACTTATTTACAAAGATGCATCATAATCTGAATTCTGATACACCGGTGTATTTAAAAGGTGTGTGTGCGCCTGTGTATCACATTGGAGTTATAATCATAGCTAGCTAGCTAGCTAGCTAGTTGTTGTGTTGTGTTTAAATTAACTGTTTTGTTTTCAATCTTCAGCGGTCCCTAACACCACACTTCAACCAGGAACCCATGTGTACCCATTCACATGCCAAATCCCACAAGGGTGTGTATGAAGTCTTATTACTGTGTGTGTGTGTGTGTGTGTGTGTGTGTGTGTGTGTGTGTGTGTGTGTGTGTGTGTGTGTGTGTGTGTGTGTGTGTTATTCACTGTTGTATGCTCAAGGTCTGCCCATTATTGTTAAACTTATTTCCATTCACTCAGAAACTTCCCCTCCTCTTTCCATGGGGTGCATGGCAGTATCATTTACTCAATGAAGGTGGAGATACACAGGCCATGGCATCTAGCCAAGGAGTTTGTGACTGAGTTCAACTTTGCCAGCCACATAGATGCCAACCAACCACATCTTCTGGTAAGGGCATGTCCTCCCATTGTCTATCTGAACCTACCTGGGCATTACGCCAACCTTGAATGTCAATGAGCTAAATGTCATCCTATTATAATTGCCTTATGTAGGTTATCCACCTGATTCCCTTTTGATATAGGCCTATGACATATTAGATTGGTTTGAGTTGAAGAAAGAATTTCAGCATTTGTCACAGCCATACAAAGTATAGCCTGACCGCAGATCTGTGTGTTGTTCCAGGCTCCTCTGGCAGGCAGCAACACCAAGACCCTGTGCTGCCTCTGGTGTGCCTCAGGTCCCATCTCAATGACTGTCTGCACTGAGAGGAAAGGCTTTGTCCCAGGTAAGTAAGCCTTGTCCAAGCCCGAAAGGCTCCTGCCCTTTGGACAAATCTCCTGTTTCTGTAGCGTTAGGCAACTTGATGTACACATACACAGGAAGCTAGTACTGGAACAATAAAAAAAACTTCCTTAGAGGGGCTCCAGCCCTGACATTTTTGTATTTTACTAGCCTTCAACCATCCTGAGTTCACATTCTACATGCACGATGTGAAACGAACCGGGAATGCAGAAGTAAGTTCTTGTTCACAAGGCTAGTATTTTACAAAACAAGACCAATATGTTAGCCAGCAGACTGTGGTATGCACACAGATTTGGTCTATGAAGTGGGTCTGTCTTTGTGAACAAGGGAATAATTGTGTCAGAATGTTAGCTAGAAATGCTGTGTGTGCATGTCTGAGTTTTCCAGCGCATGACTGGTGTACAAAATGATAGCTTACTCTTGTCTATTATTGTCAAATAAATGGAGACTCAATAGAAATTCCTGTTCACTGATCACTTGTCAAGTCTTCCAAGATAGTTGTGTTTACACACTCCAATAAACAGACACATCTCACCTTTGAATCCCCTTTTTTTCTGTAGGAGAGATGGTGAAAATCATCTGTGAGCTTAGTAACGGCTCCTCTCGGATAGTGACTCCGCATGCAACCCTTATCCAGAAGCAGATGTTTTACACCCATAACAAGTGCAACAGGAGGTTGCAGATGAAAAACCTGGCTTCAGTGGATGGTCAGCCGGTCAACCCCAGTAGCTCTGAGGTCTACAGCGATATGATGCTTCTCATCCCTCCCAACACGACTCTCACTATCTCCAACTGTCCTATACTGGAGCTGGATTACACTGTGGATGTAGGTATCCATCTGGAAATGATGCAGCTTTTACTACCAATCCCAAATTGACCCCTACCCCCTAAGCACTCCTGGAGATCTGGGCCTGCATTCACAAAGCGTCTCAGAGTAGGAGGGCTGATCTAGGATCAGGTCCCCCCCTGTCCATGTAATGTTATTCATGATCTTAAACGCAAAACTGATCCTACATCAGCACTCCTACTCTAGAGACTTGTTGTGAATATGAGGCTGAGAGGTATAAGCAATATGGAAATCACCCCTACTTGCCCTCTCGATAGCCCAGGTGCAATTTTTGCCATATTGCTTACATCTGTATAACCTGCACAGATCTCCTCAAAATCGTAGGTTAAATAGGTGATTGGACTGGCCCAATGCTTATCCTTCTGTTCTGACGTTGTCTTCTCTTCCTGTTCTTCTTCTCTCCTGCAGGTGAGTCTACGTATCAGAGGTTCCACGGACCTCAAGGTGCTGTTCCCCATTGTGCTGTGTAATATTCCTGTTTACGCTCCCCAGCCTCCACCGCCATATCAGTAGCAGTAGTACTAGGATCACGTTGCCCCTAGACTCCAATCTAAGGTCAGTTCAGTGTTTTTCTACCTAGTGGTTAGGATTTAGGCAGGGTAAGCAGCGCTTAGATACGAAGGGAAACTTGTACCTAGTCATATTAGAGACATGCATAGTGTCTCACAACATCCGTAACCAAAGTTACGTCTGGGAATATGAGGGTTACTAGGAACCATTCTTCTGGTGAGCTGGTTTTTGTGTCACTGATTATTTGGACAAATCACGATTTCGCCGGGTTGGTCTAAACCTGGCATCTTTAGAATTTGGAAAGGGAGGGGTTAATTTAGGCCCATAGATGGCTAAAAGGATTTCAGAGGAGGGCATGTGGACTTTGCCACTCACATTAGGCCAAACATCTCAGCTGGCCAGAGGCCCGCGTTCACTCTAGATTTGGTTCTGGATTCTGAGATTAGACACTGCCAAACCCCCTTTTAAGATGGGGTTTCCAATTCTACAATTTCTACATGTTTATCACCATAAGAATTGTTAGAGCAAGTTTTGTCATCGACCACCATGTCAAATCCTTCCTTCATATATTGTCTCTTACCAATACCTATGGAAGTCTTGTGCTATTTCTGCTCACTATTGCCATAACTGTTCAGAATTCATTACTTTTTTAAAGACTGACATTTCAGAGCCTAATTCACCTCCATCTATGTCATGAGATGAGGAAATGTTGGGCAATGTTATTGCTAAGAGGACTAACTTAATACTACAGCTGATAAGGAAGAAGGCTTGATAGACAACTGAACTTGCTCTAACAAATCTTACATCATAACAAATTGTAGGATTTATGTTAAATGCCTCTTAAAAAGGTTGATTTGCAATAGTTCTCAGGGTTGTACCAAATACGGTACCATATTTTCTAATATTTTATGCATGAACTTTTAAAAGGTGTTCCATTAATATTTCTGTTACATGTTTTTCTAGCCATACAGTTTTATTTACAGTTGTGTGTGTGTATATATATATATATGTATATATATATATATATATATATATATATATATATATATATATACATTTCATACTACTTACATGTAATGATGCCTTGCCATCCTTCAGTGTTTGAGGTGACAGACAGTGCTTTAAATATCTAATGGTGCAGTCGTCGTTCATCTCTTTCCAGGTCATGTTACTTAGCATTTCTTTCAAGGTGCTTGAGTGATTGTTAACATAAGATAATTGGGCTTTGTGACTGTGTTTACTCATGTTTGATCAATCGCTCCGTGGTGTATGTCTGTGTCTCACCCTACTTGTCTTTTTTATCATGGTTAATTTAAGGATTCGATTTGTTATTCATGGTCAACAACATTGTTTTGCCCCATTCATTTGGAAAAATAGAGTATTCAGGATGCTTGTGATTCAATCACTAATTCGTTTGTACGTCCGTTTTAAAATTACACTGTAATGCTACTACACTGTTCTCATGCTTTGGTCTGAATAACAAAACCATGTTTTTACACTCCTAGTTGTATGAGCATAATCCAACAGAAAGTCTGAAACATTTGACATTTATATGGTTGAGCTTACTATATGAAGAACCACTCAAATTCACGCACAATAATATATTATTCATATGAATTGTATTGATGTGTGTTTGTGTAAACTATATATTGTATTTATGTTTATGTTATAACAGTGTTTTTATGTCTGTTTTAACACTCCCAAGTTCATCCATTGAGGACATCTACTCATTTTAAACTCTTTCAAGATCCCTTGAAGAGTTCAGTACTGCCGTTCAAAGATGTGCACAACCCATTTTTTTGAATATGTATTGGTGGTAAATGCATTATGTTGTATTGAACGTGGACCTTTTTTTTCATTTGATTTCAAATGTCAAAACTGGCCTTGTTTGTGACGTAGTCCTTGCCATCGAGTTCCCTTGAACCTTCTTAATGAAGACAGGGAAGTACACATCTCTAGACTCTTTGTGTATTGCCAAAAATGTATCATTTGTAATATCACAATAGAAACATAGACAGTATTCTGATAACATGTTGTATTGTCTCTGTGTGTACGTACATACATACATACATACATACATACATACATACATGTTTTAACCACAATACCTTTTAGCAATGTACTGTATATTTTGTTGTGTTTGTCAAACTGAGTATCAAGGTAGCACTTTAGGAAAGCCCACTGATAAACTAAGATCTTCACAGATTGGCCACCTGTAGAATTTAACATTTTGTAAGTACTGTTTGAAGGATACTACTTATATGCCATGAATATTATTGACCTGTAATAAACACATTAACTTCCATTTGACCATTTAAAAAAACGTTTGAACATGATTTCAGAGGTGTTGGGTTAAATGCGGAAGACACATTTCAGTTGAATGCATTCATTGTACAACTGACTATGTATCCCCTTTTCCTTTCCCATTCTTGTTTCAATATCCATCAGTATTTGTGACAATACTATACCTACAACGTACAACAACGAAATGTTGGTTAAATATTTCTTTCGTATATTTTATATACCTGCATTTGTTCTGGGTATAAATGGTATGAATTTCCTGTCCTTATATTTGAGATGAAGGTGCATTAGTTTTTATTCCTAACGAGGGCAATATGGGTCAGGGTATTTTCACATACACTGAGTGTACAAAACATTAGTTGAGTTGCACCCCCTTTTGCCCTCAGAACAGCCTCAATTCGTCCGGGGCATGGACTGTACAAGGTGTCAAGCGTTCCAAAGGGATGCTGGCCCATGTTGACTCCAATGCTTTCCACCGTTGTGTCAAGTTGGCTGGATGTCCTTTGGGTGGTGGACCATTCTTGATACACACACACACAGGATACTGTTGAACATGGAAAAACCCAGCAGCGTTGCTGTTCTATACACACTCAAACTGGTGTGCCTGGCACATACTACCATACCCTGTTCAATGGCACTTAAATCTTTTGACCTGCCCACTCACCCTCTGAATGGCACACATACACAATCTGTCACAATCTGTCTCAAAAGGCTTAAAAATAATTTAACCTGTCTTCTCCCCTTCATCTACACTCATTGAAGTAGATTTAACAGGTGACATCAATAAGGGATCATACCTTTAATCTAGATTCACCTGGTCAGTCTGTCATGGAAACAGCAGGTGTTCCTAATGTTTTATACACTTCTACAACTAATCTCAGTCCTCTTTAAAGTGAACTCCAAAAAAGGAAAATAACTCAGTTCTCTTAGTATTCACACTGCCTTTGATTGAGGACCAGTTCACTTCACCTATTTTGTGGTCCTCTTTGCATTCACATAGGTATGTTTAGAAAGGAACCAAGATCTTTTTCCAAAATTCACTGAATGCACTGGGTTTTTCCAAAGTGCAGGACAAGCCATTCCATCAGTTTGTCATCGGACAGCTAGATATACCTACTTACATTTTGGAAGCTAATATATTGCATTTAGTTAAAAGATGAGGCATAATAATTGTAATCAAAAGATACTATTAACATGTAAATATTATTGGTAACAGAATAAATAGCGGAAGAATAACTGCAGATTAAATAATGTTGTAATTATAAATTGTACACCCAAGGTAGGCTACTACCCCTTTAAGAGCTAGAATAGATTTTGTACCCTATGTGATTCTCACCAAATATATTGTCTTCTAATATTGTCATCTTCTATTCAAAGCCCACAATCAATAAACAGCTTATGAGCCTCTCTAATTTATAGATCACATATGGCAAACAAATCATCTGAACTAAACTCCACATATTTTTGAATTTCTGTGCATCCTTGACAATCTCTAATCAATATCCAAAACTAGCACACGTTTTTTCCGCGGACCTGCACATCATCAACTTCTCTCTTTTTTTTGTGGCACCAATATGTTGTGGGGGGTTGTGGCAGGGACAACAGCGTTGCAGTAGTCTCGTGCAGGGTTTCCCAAACTGGTAAATGTGTGGTAGGGTATTATATTTATTGTGGTAAATGGATGGTGGTGTATTGTATTTGTGATAAATGGATATTGGTGTATTATATTTGGTGTATTATATTTGTTGTGGTAAATGAATGGTGGTGTATTGTATTTATTGTGGTAAATGGATGGTGGTGTATTGTATTTATTGTGGTAAACGGATGGTGGTGTATTATATTTGTTGTGGTAAATGGATGGTGGTGTATTGTATTTATTGTGGTAAATGGATGGTGGTGTATTGTATTTATTGTGGTAAATGGATGGTGGTGTATTATATTTGTTGTGGTAAACGGATGGTGGTGTATTGTATTTGTTGTGGTAAGTGGATGGTGGTGTATTATATTTGTTGTGGTAAATGGATGGTGGTGTATTATATTTGTTGTGGTAAGTGGATGGTGGTGTATTATATTTGTTGTGGTAAATGGATGGTGGTGTATTATATTTGTTGTGGTAAACGGATGGTGGTGTATTATATTTGTTGTGGTAAACGGATGGTGGTGTATTATATTTGTTGTGGTAAATGGATGGTGGTGTATTGTATTTATTGTGGTAAATGAATGGTGGTGTATTATATTTGTTGTGGTAAACGGATGGTGGTGTATTGTATTTGTTGTGGTAAATGGATGGTGGTGTATTGTATTTGTTGTGGTAAATGGATGGTGGTGTATTGTATTTGTTGTGGTAAATGGATGGTGGTGTATTGTATTTATTGTGGTAAATGAATGGTGGTGTATTATATTTGCTGTGGTAAATGGATGGTGGTGTATTGTATTTATTGTGGTGTATTGTATTTGTTGTGGTAAATGGATGGTGGTGTATTGTATTTGTTGTGGTAAATGGATGGTGGTGTATTGTATTTGTTGTGGTAAATGGATGGTGGTGTATTGTATTTATTGTGGTAATGAGGTTTCATTGATTCAAAAACTTCAACCTTCCTTAATTGATGGTAGTGCCTAAATGTAATGCTGTACAGTATATGCGACAAAAATACTATATCAAATAAGGGTAGTACAGATAGTATTTGTACAATGTGGGGCGGCAAGTAGCCTAGTGGTTAGTGTTGGGCCAGTATCAGAAAGGTTGCTAGATCGAATCAGTTAACCCACTGTTCCTAGGCTGTCGTTGTAAATAAGAATTTGTTCTTAACTGACTTGCCTAGTTAAATAAAGGTTAAATAAATGAATATGCGTATATAGTGCATTGGAAAAGCCAATTGTGTCAGCAGCATTAGGCTTTCCCCTTGTACTATGATAGGTCTATTACGAAGTATTAAAACCCAATTTGGATAGTCCCAAGTAGATGGTTTGTAGATGTTCAATAACTGTCAACGTTTCAACTAACTATCCACTTGCCCTAAACCTAACGTTAACCTTAGCAAGCAGTTGCTTATCAACAGATAGTTTGTTGATAGTATGACCATCTGTAGATTGTCTATAATTGGACTATCTAAATAAAGTGTGACTTAAGTATTCTCCCAAAATCATATGATGGCCTATAAATGAGAAATTGCTCAACGCCATAAGGATTTCAATCTCTGTCCAATCTCAAGTGTGTGTATTCATTTGGGTCCTACAGTAGAAAGCCTACTCTTCAAATATTCTAAGGACATTTAATGGAGAATTTCCATGACTCCGCTGTAGCATCATGTTGCAGGTACAGGTAGTAGCCTCTTCCTTCTGCATGTTACAACCAGTAGGTCTATCCTGATCCCAAAAAGTGGTTTCCAATCCATTTAATTGTGGAGTGGAGGTATGTTTTTATCACAGCTAGATTATAAATCACGAGTGAGAGATCATCAGGCTAATAATCTCGGTCTTGTGACCAAATGTAATAGATCACTCACGTGTGACTCAGGTCAGGTGACCGTTCACCATGGCAACTTAACTGGTTAATTCAGATCCTCATCCCCACATGATTCATGACTACAGTCTATGTACAGTAGGATTACAGTAGGTGTATTATTCCTCTCAAAGAGCAAGCATTACACCAGATAGCATACACAGTAGCCTTTAAGAGCATCTGGTATACAGAGTAGCCTACAATTACGCATTGGCTTGGCAGCACAGTCTTGTGTTATCCAGAGTTCTCAGTGTCATACAAGGCGATAGTCAAATAATTTTTTGAATGGAGATGTCATATCGGGAAATACAGTCTTTATTGTTACAAGCCGAGGGTAAAGCGTGTGTGTGTGTGTGAATATTACTGAACCTGGACGGCATGAGTATCTCACCCCTTTCCTTTTCAGATTCCTAAAAAGTAAGTTCTATTCACTCACTGTAATACACTTTGGATAACAGTTAAATTATATTATAATATCCCTTCTATTGAAAAAAGTAAACTTTTTCTCTATGTAGCCTACAAAATATCCTGAAATGCACTTTTCACCTCTGTCATCAGAGACATGCTGTCATCAGCAGATCTATGCATTGAAAGCCCAATCTTCTTTCAACATTGTCTCAAAATGGGCTGCACCCACTCCACACCTGTTGTCGCCTTAGGATGCCACCATAGAGAAGAAACTGAGTTTTGGATTGAAGGAGAAGATTCAGGAGAGTGAAAAAGAGGTGGAAAAGGGAAGGAGGAAATGGAAATGAAAAAGAATGAGAGGGAGAGAGAGGAAGTACATGGAGAAGAGGGTGAAGAAGGGAATGGAGCAGATGAGAGAGTGAGAAGGATAATGGAAGGCGGGGAGGAGAGAACAAAAGAAGAAAAAAAGGAAGAGAAGGAAGTATATGAGGAGGCATTAATGGAGCTGGAGAAAGACCAAAAACGACTGGAAAGTGTAATACAGAATCTGGGGGACGTGATGGACAGCGTAGTGATGGCAAGGGATTCCCTCAGAAAGAGCAAAGAGAGAGCAAGAGGACTATGAGAGGACGATAAAAGAAATGCAGGATGAGAGGAGGGAGTTGAAGACTTTAAGAAAAAGTGCAAGAAAACAGGATGGAAAATACAGGTACAGACACTTCACATAACGAGATAATTTGAGTGAACTAACTTCTGTAATTACCTCAACTGTAGTCTATAAGAGAATGATATTGACACCCTTGTTTGTGTACTGCACAACACCAGAGCCATATGAATAGAAGAATACTATACAAGTACCTACAGTTGAAATCGAAAGTTTACATACACTTAGAGTCATTAAAACTCGTTTTTCAACCACCACCATTTTCTTGTTAACAAACTATAGATTTGGTAAGTCAGTTAGGACATCTACTTTGTGCATGACACAAGTAATTTTTCCAACAATTGTTTACAGATTATTTCACTTATAATTCACTGTATCACAATTCCAGTGGGTCAGAAGTTTACATACACTAAGTTGACTGTGCCTTTAAACAGCTTGGAAAATTCCAGAAAACTACGTCATGGCTTTAGAAGCTTCTGATAGGCTAATTGACATCATTTGAGTCAATTGGAGATGTACCTGTGGATGTATTTCAAGGCCTACCTTCAAACTCAGTGCCTCTTTGCTTGACATCATGGGAAAATCAAAAGAAATCAGACAAATTGTAGACCTCCACGAGTCTGGTTCATCCTTGGGAGCAATTTCCAAATGCTTGAAGGTACCACGTTCATCTGTACAAACAATAGTGCGCAAGTATAAACACCATGGGACCATGCAGCCGTCATACCACTCAGGAAGGAGACGCGTTCTGTCTCCTAGAGATGAACCTACTTTGGTGCGAAAAGTGCAAATCAATCCCAGAACAACAGCAAAGGACCTTGTGAACATGCTGGAGGAAACAGGTACAAAAGTATCTATATCCACAGTAAAAAGAAAGCTATATCGACATAACCTGAAAGGCCGCTCAGCAAGGAAGAAGCCACTGCTCCAAAACCGGCATAAAAAAGCCAGACTATGGTGTTGCAACTGCACATGGGGACAAAGATCGTACTTTTTGGAGAAATGTCCTCTGGTCTGATGAACCAAAAATAGAACTGTTCGGCCAAAATGACCATCGTCATGTCTGGAAGAAAAAGGGGGAGGCTTGCAAGCCGAAGAACACCATCCCAACCCTGAAGCACGTGGGTGGCAGCATCATGTTGAGGGGGTGCTTTGCTGCAGGAGGGACTGGTGCACTTCACAAAATTGATGGCATTGAGGCAGGAAAATTATGTGGATATATTGAAGCAGCATCTCAAGACATCAGTCAGAAAGTTAAAGCTTGGTCGCAAATGGTTCTTCCAAATGGACAATAACTCCAAGCATACTTCCAAAGTTGTGGCAAAATGGCTTAAGGACAACAAAGTCAAGGTATTGGAGTGGCCATCACAAAGCCCTGACCTCAATCCTATAGAAAATTTGAGGGCAGAATTGAAAAAGTGTGTGCGAGCAAGGAGGCCTACAAACCTGACTCAGTTACACCAGCTCTGTCAGGAGGAATGGGCTAAAATTCACCCAACTTGTTGTGGGAGGCTACCCGAAACATTTGACCCAAGTTAAACAATTTAAAGGCAATAATACCAAATACTAATTGAGTGCATGTAAACTTCTGATCCACTGGGAATGCGATGAAAGAAATAAAAGCTTAAATAAATAATTCTCTACTATTATTATGACATTTCACATTTTTTAAATAAAGTGGTGATCCTAACTGACCTAAAACAGGGAATATTTACTAGGATTAAACGTATTTGGCTAAGGTGTATGTAAACTTCTGACTTCAACTGTATATGGCCACCGCAGATGTCATTCACTAACTAACATTAGCTTGTATACATAGCCAGAGCCACTATTCAGTTGCAAATGAATGGTAGCATGGTCTTGTTTGAATGCAGAAACCACATCATGATGCTGTAACTATAAAACTGTTTCTTTCACTTTCAGATTTCCAGATAGGACAGCTACATCCCTGACCTCATCAAAGGGGAGTAGGATGGAGGAGTGCATGCACGCACACACACACACACACAAGATAGTACTTTTCAAAAATGTCTTAGTGAAAAACTCAAATTCAAATAAAGGCATGCAAAGGCAAAGTGGTCATGTTTTGGTCCTTAGTGTACCACCTTAGCTTTAGAGGTTATAATAAGGTAAGAAACACAGCAAATTCCTCTAGGTATTTGAAATTATATCCATTTAATTTTGATTGTGATATTATGGAATCTGGTTGGTTTCAATCCATATCGCAGAAGTATCACAGAAGATCTGCGTTATAGCTTGATTGAAATGTAAAGGCAATTGTCATGGTAAACTCTGCATATGTCGGCTCAATCGGAAATTACCTTTACATTTTAACACGAATCTTCTGCGATACGGATTGAATCCAGTCCTAAAACAGCATATGCTGAGGAGAGGACTGAGGCCTTCCGCACCTTACAGTACATATTTTATGCAGCACTTACTGTATGTAGGTAAAAGCAAGAGTCAAAACAGTCAGTCTACCGTTACTGACAACGCAGAGTCAAAACAGTCAATCTACCGTTACTGACATCGCAGAGTCAAAACAGTCAATCTACCGTTACTGACAACGCAGAGTCAAAACAGTCAATCTACCGTTACTGACATTACAGAGTCAAAACAGTCAATCTACCGTTACTGACAACGCAGAGTCAAAACAGTCAATCTACCGTTACTGACAACGCAGAGTCAAAACAGTCAATCTACCGTTACTGACAACGCAGAGTCAAAACAGTCAATCTACCGTTACTGACAACGCAGAGTCAAAACAGTCAATCTACCGTTACTGACAACGCAGAGTCAAAACAGTCAATCTACCGTTACTGACAACGCAGAGTCAAAACAGTCAATCTACCGTTACTGACAACGCAGAGTCAAAACAGTCAATCTACCGTTACTGACAACGCAGAGTCAAAACAGTCAATCTACCGTTACTGACAACGCAGAGTCAAAACAGTCAATCTACCGTTACTGACATCGCAGAGTCAAAACAGTCAATCTACCGTTACTGACAACGCAGAGTCAAAACAGTCAATCTACCGTTACTGACAACGCAGAGTCAAAACAGTCAATCTACCGTTACTGACAACGCAGAGTCAAAACAGTCAATCTACCGTTACTGACAACGCAGAGTCAAAACAGTCAATCTACCGTTACTGACAACGCAGAGTCAAAACAGTCAATCTACCGTTACTGACAACGCAGAGTCAAAACAGTCAATCTACCGTTACTGACAACGCAGAGTCAAAACAGTCAATCTACCGTTACTGACATCGCAGAGTCAAAACAGTCAATCTACCGTTACTGACAACGCAGAGTCAAAACAGTCAATCTACCGTTACTGACAACGCAGAGTCAAAACAGTCAATCTACCGTTACTGACAACGCAGAGTCAAAACAGTCAATCTACCGTTACTGACAACGCAGAGTCAAAACAGTCAATCTACCGTTACTGACAACGCAGAGTTAAAACAGTCAATCTACCGTTACTGACAACGCAGAGTCAAAACAGTCAATCTACCGTTACTGACAACGCAGAGTCAAAACAGTCAATCTACCGTTACTGACAACGCAGAGTCAAAACAGTCAATCTACCGTTACTGACAACGCAGAGTCAAAACAGTCAATCTACCGTTACTGACAACGCAGAGTCAAAACAGTCAATCTACCGTTACTGACATCGCAGAGTCAAAACCGTCAATCTACCGTTACTGACATCGCAGAGTCAAAACAGTCAATCTACCGTTACTGACAACGCAGAGTCAAAACAGTCAATCTACCGTTACTGACAACGCAGAGTCAAAACAGTCAATCTACCGTTACTGACAACGCAGAGTCAAAACAGTCAATCTACCGTTACTGACATCGCAGAGTCAAAACAGTCAATCTACCGTTACTGACAACGCAGAGTCAAAACAGTCAATCTACCGTTACTGACAACGCAGAGTCAAAACAGTCAATCTACCGTTACTGACAACGCAGAGTCAAAGGCATTGGGCGCTAAAAGCTAAATAACAATGCATTTCATTTACTATTCCACTGATGCAAAATAAAGCCATGTTATCTTGTTGTTAGGGCAGACATTTGTGCAGACTCAGACTGTTCTCACATTATTACACTAAAATCAAGACCCTGAAAACCTAGATGAGATGGATTCAAAAATATATAATACATTGTAATGGTTTCAAAATGGTTGTTTTCGTAAATGAATAGGCACATCTGCAAGGCAACAATAACGAAAGAATTTAAAACACTAAAACAACCCCCAAAATGGCACCAAATATAACAGAATGTCAATGATTTAGAATTTTAAAACGATTGACAACAAAGGCCTCTGAAATGATTGGAACATGTGTGGATGGAATGGGAATGTTCCCCCAGGGTTCCATCTCAGAACATGGCTGATCTATCTGGAACACAAACATCTGTGGTAGGATGCCATCTGAGCTAGGAAACTGAGTTATGGTTGAGTCGGAATGAGCTGTAATGAACCCAATGCGACCTCTTGCACCCACCCAATCCCTACAGTACTTTAATGTTAACACTGTAGCGCATTGGCTTACTATTTAGTACATAACACTGCACAGTATAACAGCAACGGTCTCAAACACAAAGACGCATTAGTCAACATTCAACGTTCAATAAATACATTGATAAAGACTCTGATCAATATATTATGAATCAGTATATTATTTACATTTTTTCTCTTCTCTTGGTCAGAATATATTACTCTATGCATACTTCTCACTTGAGGAAAACGCTGTTAGCCAGCCCAAAAGGGTGAGTTGTATTACAGTAGAACTGTAACAATAATTAGGTTTGTCACAATTTGGCAGCTTGCTACTGGAGGGCTTGGCATCTGGAACAGAGTAAAACAAATTCTGCAATTAAACATTTATTATTATAATCATAAGTATTATAAAAAATAAATGTCATATCACACTTAAAATTATTGCATTAAAGGCTTGATCATAAATGATCAAAAGGAAAACCCTTTTCATTGGGTTAGCTGTTACATGCAGCTGTTACTGTAACTGTTACTGTAGCTAGACCGTCAGGCCAAGGCAGAACCACTATGCTTTAACTCAGAATGATAGGGCACCCACTACAGAGTGGTAGTAGGCTCATTTGTCCGGTCACATCCTGTTTGGCCCAGAGAGGTCAGAGGCTCCAGCTGCACCCCCTCACTCCGTCTTCCAGACCGTGTTGAGAACCTTGACCACCTCCTCATAGATGATGAAGACGATGGCCACATCCAGACACACACGGCCCAGCCGAGGAACCGTCCCCTTATAAAACCTAGAGAACATAGAACAAGAAGAGTAGAACATAGAATTGCATATAGAACCTCAAGAATCCTTATGCTCCTGAAGGGTGTCATGAATAAAGTTTGATTGTATAGAAGAGTATAGTGGTGCACTTACGCTCGTACACCCTCGTGTCTCATGATCTTGACGGCACAGTCCAGTGTACTCTTATACTTATGAGCCTCCAGACCCTTAGAAAGAAAAAAACAGGGTTATTCCCTTAGACAGAGATGGAGTTAAGTCATACATATATTTTTAACACATTCAATCCTTTTAGATCTAAACAAGTGCCCATAGATGTTACCCTATGCTGTACCTGCATCCTGGTCTTGATGACATCCAGTGGGGTGTTCCCGAACACACTGGCTGCTCCTGCAATGGCTCCAAACGTTCCTGTCACCACGGGGTTAATAGCCTTATTGGGGTTATCCCCTGGGAAAAGGAGACACAGACAGAATGCTGTTTAACAATCACCCAAATGACGTACTCTCTTTTGACACTTGTCAAAGAGAGTACCTTTTTACAATTGACCACTAGAGGTCAGCATTTTCTGTGTGGTGTAGATCTGTACTCAAGCTTCCTGATGATGATGGCTCAGGGTGCTTTTGACCAAAGCCCTATATAGGGAACAGGATATCATCTGGCACGCAACTTTGAAGTCTCATACCTTTGTACCAGTTCCTGAGGGAGGTCATGACGTAGAATCGGATGGCTTGGTTGGAGCCCTGCTTCAGAACGGTGGCTGTCAGGCCCTGGTAGGTCCCCCTAATACCTTGGGGACAAAAGCAGACAGCAGCAGTTAGCATCACTGGATGTAGTAGCAGCATATGCATTACCCTCTTTAAACAGTGGATGTCAGTGTGAATCCACATGTAAGGCCTTTGTTGACCGCTCCAGTTTAGGGTGGTAGGACCAGATTACCTTCCCTAAACCCTAACCTTACCATGGAGAAATGCAAAAGTGATCTTAGATCAGTGTCTATGGTTAACCTCCCCCTACACCTTTCTTACCTTGGGTTCTGATGATCTCCCTGACTCCATGGTAGAAGCCTCTGTATTTGGGGTTGACTGAAGACTGGTCGTGGATGAACTTAACCTTGAGAAAGAACACAGGGACAGTGTGATTGCCAAACACACACACACACACACACTTTTATTAACAATCCCACGCCTGCTCCAGGAAAATAGCATTATCACTTTTTCCCATTGTTCCTTATTATTTTATTATCAGTTTCTCAGAGCACTGAGAGCAGACAAGACAGCCTTGGGCTTTACTTCAGAGAATATCAAAGAGTACACTCCTTGAAGGATCGGGTCAACTCACCCTCATACAGCTGTTGGATTAGACAGTTAACAAATCTAGAGACTGATTTGGGATCAGCTCTTTCTACCCATCTCCACATCTAAAACAGATAGCCTAGCGGTTAGAGTGTTGGGCCAGTAACCATGGGTCGCTAGTTCAAATCCCCAAGCTGACAAGGTGAAAATATGTCGATGTGCCCTTGAGCAAGGCACTTAACCCACATTTCTCCAGGGTCGCCGCTGATAATGTCAGACCCTGGCCGTGACCTCAATCTCTGAGGGTGTCTCAGGGAGAGTGGGATATGCAAAAAAAACACATCTCCAATTCACATGTGTGAAATAGGAAAAATATAAGCACCCACCAAATGATTATTAAATATTATTATCATCAGCTGAACAGCCAATCTGACCTCAGATCAGTGGGTAGGGGATGTCAGTGACACTGAATCTGAGAGGAGAGGAGTGGAAGATAGAGAGGTGGGCATGGAGGAGAGAAAGGGAGGAGGAGAGAGACAGGGAGAGGGGTATAGAGGAGAGAAAGGGGAGAGAGACAGGAAGAGGAGAGGAGGAGGAGGAGAAGGAGAGCGACAGGAAGAGGAGAGGAAGGGGAGAGAGACAGGAAGAGGAGGGGGTATAGGGGAGAGAGACAGGAAGAGGAGGGGGTATAGGGGAGAGAGACAGGAAGAGGAGGGGGTATAGAGGAGAGGACGGGGAGATAGACAGGAATAGGAGAGGAGGAGGAGAGAGAGACAGAAAGATGAGAGGGGGGTAGATAGATGCTCTGTCTCAGACGTACCTTGACAGTCTCCATGGGGCAGACTATGACTACAGCCTCCATGACTCCAGCCCCCAGCCCACATAGCAGACCCCTGGTGCTGTTCAA
This sequence comes from Salvelinus namaycush, assembly GCF_016432855.1. Taxonomy (NCBI): domain Eukaryota; kingdom Metazoa; phylum Chordata; class Actinopteri; order Salmoniformes; family Salmonidae; genus Salvelinus; species Salvelinus namaycush. Next base: position 29,540,200 of record NC_052324.1, read on the forward strand.
CTTCCCTGCCTCGTCACGGGCATGGTTACTGAGATACTCAAACACACCAAACCTGAGGGAGGGGGGGAGAGAAAAGAGAGATGGAGAGAGAGAACAGGTTAATATACAGTCCATTCCAGTCAGTTTGACCAGTTCAATCAATGTGGTTCTTCTGAGTTAGAGTCATTAATAACAAGCAGAGCTGATGCTCAGGTTTGAGTGTGGTACAGTGATATCAGGAAGAGGAGTTAGGCTTGAATGTTAACATTAGTCTATCTCTAAGAATATCAGACTAGAACCTAAATCTAAAATGTTTTAGAATCATATTAGAATCTCATTAGACTCTCAATAGAATCTCCCTCTAGCCTGCCTCCTCTTCAGCTGAGTGGCTGAGCTTGTTACCTAGGTGACAGTAAAACACAGAAACTGATACTGTATAACTGTGAAGATGAGGAAGGTCAGAGTTACTGATATCTCTGGATGAGCTACAGAAACAATGAAAAGTCTTCAAAGAGTTCGAACCCCACTGGACACCTTAGAGGAAGCCATTTTGGGTTTAATCAGTTAAACTACCGATGAGCAGAATTTCACACCAGTTTCCTCTCTGAACCCATAGTACAGAACTGCTTAGTAATCACAGTCGAAGTCTTGCCTCAGTCCTATGGAAGTGGATACATAGATACACCTCAAGGCAAGAGGCAAATGGCTTCCTTCGATGCCCAGGTGAAGTGAAACAAACTGCTAGTGAACTCGATTTTTTTTACTACCCAGCACAAGGCACTTCCATGTTAAAAAATGTAGCAATAAAGTCTGATGCCTCAGCAAGCAACGGATGCCCAGCAACTGCAACCATGGAAGTGAGTTGAGAGTTCCGTTTCACCTCAGGAAGTAAGTGTGTGTGTGTGTGCGTGCGTGCGTGCGGGATTACCCCAAGGACCAATAAATTACCACTTTGCCTTTGCATGCCTTTATTTTCAATTTGAGTTTTTCAATAAGACATTTTAGAAAAGTACTAGCTTTTGTGTGTGTGTGTGTGTGTGTGTGTGTGTGTGTGTGTGTGTGTGTGTGTGTGTGTGTGTGTGTGTGTGTGTGTGTGTGTGTGTGTGTGTGTGTGTGTGTGTGAGAGAGAGAGAGAGAGAGAGAGAGAGAGAGAGAGTAATCAAGTAATCAGTTAGGAGATGCTGTTCCATAGAGTCCTTCACTGGGAAGGTTATTTATAGCAGGAATTGGATTGTGGTGATAGCAGGGACAAACTGAACATGGTGGAAGATAGGAGGAGGAGGAGAGGGGGAAGAAAGACACTTTGCCACTTAGTGTTGATTAACAGTTTGTTTTCATGTAGCCTGTTAAAGCAGTACACTCACAGAATGTGAACTACTGCAAGATCATGTTGGTTTCACAAGGCTAGAGTTCTTGTGCCTCTGCCCTCTCACCCGAGAGTGTCTAGTCTGAGCGATGTCTTCATGTCTGTCTCAGACATTGACGATCTGTCTCTATCTCTGGGTTTGTTTCGCTGTTCTATTTCCTCATCTCTTCTCCCTCTACCCCTCCTTTTGCTCTCACTATCTTTCTTTCTCTTTTTTTCACCTCATATTTCTTTGTTCTTTAAAATTCTGCATATGTTTATCTGTCTCTATTCATGTTTGTTTGTTTGAGTGACTGCCGCTTCACGACTCACATACTCTCTCCACCGTGCAGGAACACACACACTCTGACTGGCAAACAGAAGGCAATGATACCTTTATACCTTGAAAGGAATTTCAAAACAGGTGTCTCTCTTCTCCCTCTCTCTTTCTATTTCTCTCCCTCTCTCTTGGTCTCTCTCTTTCTCTCACTCTCTCCCATCCACCTTACTTGGACTACAAGGAAGTGGCAAAATACTTTTTTGAACTACACTTTAGATTAGCACATTAAAATGACTAAATGGACAAGAACTACCAAGTCAGAGGCACTTTGGTTGTCACAGAGACCATGGAGAGTCTCCTAAACCCCATCAGGGCTCTATCTGCAAGGTCAATCGCTCTTTGCCAAGAGATGGGGGGCAGGAAGGAGGATGCAGGTACATGGAGAACGGGAGGGGGGGGGGGGGGGGGGGGTGTATGGGGATGAAACGATGGGAAAGAGGATGAGGAGGGGAGGGGAGGCAGGTGGAGTTAGGTTGGTGGATGAAAAAGATCAGTCTCTCTACATTAAAGCCCATGGCCTCTTTCAGCCCCCCCCCCACACACACACAGTACATAAAGGCAATCAGCTAATGGAATGCGGGAGATGGTAGGAAAGGGGAGAAAAGGATGGATTGGTAGGGGAAGGAGGGAAAGAGGGAAACGAGGGAGAGGTGGGGAGAAGACAGAAGATGAAAAATACCCCCCCCCCCCTACACACACACACACACACACACACACGGCTGTCAGACCTGGAGTGTAGACAGATGGTGTGGCCTACTCTTGTTGCCCTGTCCACCTCTATGCCCTGTTTGCCTAATGTCCCCCTCCCCTATCTGACTGACTGACACACACTGATACACACACACAAACACACACACATCCACAGGTTTTCCTCTCTGTATCTCCACTGAGACACTGAGTGGCAGCTCTATCCAGTCTACAGACAGGCTCTGCCCTTTAAGACACACATACAGAGAAAGATGATAAATGCCCCAGTCTAAGACGTTCCTTCTGCCACACTACAGAGACCAGCGTGACATTTGAGCTATGCATTGTGGGTATGTGAGTGAGTGTGCATGTGTTTGTGTGGGGTTAGGTGCCTTCTACATACCTGACAGCTGATTTGGGTATGGATCCGTAGAGGAGTGAGCTGAGTCCTCTATACAGTCCCCTCACCCCATGACCATGTACTGTCTGCTTCACACAATCACCTACACAGACACAATTAACACACAACCTAAAATGAACATACAACCAGCTATAGACACACAGAGAGCATTAAAATCACATATTCATACACATGGAAAGACACAACAGTATGAAAACTCCTTGGTAAGCATAGCTAGCTAGTATGAGACAGAGACATCTGTCTGCAGGGCTCATTAAGATGGTCTCAGATCCTCAGAGCTCCAGCCAAGAGAAACCAGACTGACACTGTGTGTGTGTGTGTGTGTGTGTGTGTGTGTGTGTGTGTGTGTGTGTGTGTGTGTGTGTGTGTGTGTGTGTGTGTGTGTGTGTGTGTGTGTGTGTGTGTGTGTGTGTGTGTGTGTGCGCCTGTTAACAGTCATACAAACAAGCACAGTGGACAGCCTGCCAGAATCACTAATGCACCTGAGGATGATGGGTAATTTGATCATTAGATCCTGAGAGGGCCAGAGAGAGAGAGAGAGAGAGAGAAAGAGAGAAAGCGCGCGCAAGAGAGAGAGAGAGAGAGAGAGAGAGAGAGAGAGAGAGACAGAGAGAGATGAAGGTTGATTGGTTTGGTAAACACAATGACGACCTTGTATCTTTTGAGGGTTAGATGCATTGGGGGAGAAAAGGTATAGATGTATTAAAGGAGATGGGTGGGGTACGGGTTAGGGTAAGGGTTAGGGTTAGGGTAAGGGTAAGGGTTAGGGTTAGGGTTAGGGTTAGGGTAAGGGTAAGGGTTAGGGTTAGGGTAAGGGTTAGTGTTAGGGTTAGGGTTAGGGTAAGGGTTAGGGTTAGGGTAAGGGTAAGGGTTAGTGTTAGGGTATGGTTGGGATTGTTGTTTCAAGTTTTATTAGTCGTATGCAGGGGCGCAACATTCACTAGGGACGGAGGGGACATGTCCCTAACCCACATTCTGAAATTGCATTTCTGTTCCCCCCAGTTGTATTAGTGGAATGTGATACAAAATGAGACAACCGTGTGCTTTAGGACCATGGGGACGCCTCCGAACGGTACGGTAGGCTGTTTGGAGTGTTTATCAGACTGGATTTTAAAAAATTATATATACAGTACCAGTCAAAAGTTAGGAGACACCTACTCATTCAAGGGCTTTTCTTTAGTTTTACTATTATCTACATTGTAGAATAATAGTGAAGACATCAAAACTATGAAATAACACATATGGAATCACGTAGTAAGTAAAAAATTTGGACTCATCAGACCAAAGGACAGATTTCCACCGGTCTAATGTCCATTGCTTGTGTTTCTTGGCCCAATCAAGTCTCTTCTTCTTTTTGGTGTTCTTTAGTAGTGGTTTCTTTGCAGCAATTCGACCATGAAGGCCTGATTAATGCAGTCTCCTCTGAACAGTTGATGTTGAGATGTGTCTGTTACTTGAACTCTGTGAAGCATTTATTTGGGCTGCAATCTGAGATGCAGTTAACTCTAACGAACTTATCCTCTGCAGCAGAGGTGAATCTGGGTCTTCCTTTCCTGTGGCGGTCCACATGAGAACCAGTTTCATAATAGAGCTTGATGGTTTTTGCGGCTGCACTTAAAGAAACTTTCAAAGTTCTTGAAATTTTCCGGATTGACTGACCTTCATGTCTTAAATTAATGATGGACTGTTGTTTCTCTTGGTTAATTGAGCTGGTCTTGACATAATATAGGTCTATCTTCAGTATACCACCCCTACCTTGTCACAACACAACTGATTGGCTCAAACGCATTAAGGAAAGAAATTCCACAAATTAACAAGGCACACATGTTAATTGAAATGCATTCCAGGTGACTACCTCATGAAGCTGGTTGAGAGAACACCAAGAGTGTGCAAAGCTGTCATCAAGGCAAAAGGTGGCTACTTTGAAGAATCTCAAATATAAAATATATTTTGATTTGTTTAACACTTTTTTGGTTCCTACATTTTTCCATATGTGTTTTTTCATAGTTTTGATGTCTTCTCTATTATTCTACAATGTAGAAAATAGTAAAAATAAAGAAAAACCCAGGAATGAGTAGGTTTGTCCAAACTTTGACTGGTACTGTATATACACCTCCAGGCTCTAAATCTAAAATCTAAAATACACTTTTTTGCTTACTACATGATTCCATACGTGTTATTTCATAGTTTTGATGTCTTCACTATTATTCTACAACGTAGAAAATAGTAAAATAAAGAAAAACCTTTGAATGAGTCGGCGTGTCCAAACTTTTGGCTGGTACTGTACATGGTCAACACTGTCCAACGAAATGCTTACTTGCAGGTTCCTTCTCAACAACAATAATACATATTAAAAGATAAGAATAGGAACATAAAGTAAATGTCTCAGTAGAATAGAACAAACATTTTAGCATCAGCATAATACAGGATTCAATAACTCAATTGTGCAGTATTTAGCAATTATAATAAGAGTCTGGTAGCAGCAGTTGTGATGTATGTGAATCAATGTACATACAAAAGCACAACTATGCAGATGAGTTACTTGGCAAAAAGGAAGGGGGTAAGTAATGTGTGTTATTGTCAAATCCAATCAAATTTTATTGGTCACATACACATGGTTAGCAGATGTTAATGCGAGTGTAGCGAAATGCTTGTCGAGTGTAGCGAAATGCTTGTCGAGTGTAGTGAAATGCTTGTTATTGTGTGTGTGTGTGTGTGTGTGTGTGTGTGTGTGTGTGTGTGTGTGTGTGTGTGTGTGTGTGTGTGTGTGTGTGTGAGTGCATGTGTGTGTGTGTGAGTGCATGTGTGCTATGGTGCAGAGAATCAGAGCAGGTGGTCAGTCCAGTTCAAGTGTTCAGCAGTCTGATGGCTTGTAGATATAAACTCTCTGAGCCTGTTAGTATCAGACCTCATGCTCGTATATTGTCTGTCCGATGGTAAGAGAGTGAACAGCTCGTGGCTGGGGTGTGTGGGGTGCTTGATGATGCTGCTGGCCTTCCTCAGGCACCATTTTGAATAGATGTCCTGGATGGCCTTGCGGTCGTGGACGGAACAATACCCGTACTAGGCCGTGATGCAACTGGTCAGGACGCTCTTAATGGACCCGGGGTGGTTTTCTTCAGCCGCCTTAGGAAGTAGAGACAAGAGTGTTGGACCCTGTCAAGTCCTCGGTGATGTGGACGCCGAAGAGCTTAAAACTGCTGACTCTCTCTACTGTCCCGTTGATGTGGATCGGGTCATGTTCTCTCCTCTGCTTCCTGAAGTCAACAATCAACTCCTTTCTTTTGCTGACATTGAGGGAGAGGTTGTTGTCCTGGCACCACAATGCCAGTTCACTTACATACTCCTTATAGGCTGACTGGTTGATGTTAGTTATAGACCTACAACCGTGGTGTCGTCAGTAAACTTGATGATGGAGTTGATGTCTTGCAAAGCCACGCAGTCGTGGGTGAACAGGGCTGAGGACACACCCCTGGGGGGCCCTGTGTTAAGAATCAGTGGGGAGGAGGTGTTGTTGCTAATCCTCACAGCCGGTGGTCTGGCCATCAGGAAGTCCAGGGTCCAGTTGCAGAGGGTGGTGTCCAGACCCATGGCTCTGAGTTTGGTGTCGAGCTTGGAGGAAACAATAGTGTTGAATCCTGAACTGTAGTCAATTAACATAATTCTCACATCGGTGTTCCTCTTGTCCAGATGTGTTACGGCCAGCTGGTCAGCACACACTCTGAGGACACGGCCAAGGCCTGCGGCTTTGTGAGTATTCACTCTTTTGAGAGTTTTCCTCGCGTCAGCCTTGGAGAGTGAGAGCACCTTGTTTCATCCGGAGCAGCGAAAGCCTTCCTTATACACAAGCAGGTACGAGACATCAGGGTTTGTTCTGCTGACATAGAATGCTGCAGTACGGGCTCTCAGAATGGTACAGATATCTCTGTTCATCCAGGGTTTTTGGTTGGGGTATGTCCGGACTGTTATTGTGGGTACAACATCATCAACACATTTCCTAATGAAGCCTGTGACTTCATTAGGAGAATGAAGCTGAGCACGCCCCCATTCTCATCAACGGGGCTGTAGTGGAGCAGGTTGAGAGCTTCAAGCTCCTTGGTGTCCACATCACCAACAAACTAACATGGTCCAAGCACACCAAGACAGTCGTGAAGAGGGCACGACAAAACCTATTCCCCCTCAGGAGACTGAAAAAAGTTGGCATGGGTCCTCAGATCCTCTCGCACCATCGACAGCATCCTGACTGGTTGCATCACTGCCTGGTATGGCAACTGCTCGGCCTCCGACCGCAAGATGCTACAGAGGGTAGTGCGAACGGCCCAGTATATCACTGGGGCCAAGTTTCCTGCCATTCAGGACCTCTATACCAGGCAGTGTCAGAGGAAGGCCCTAAAAATTGTCAAAGCCTCCAGCCACCCTAGTCATGGACTGTTCTTTCTGCTACTGCACGGCAAGCGGTACCGGAGCACCAAGTCAAGGTCCAAGAGGCTTCTGAATAGCTTCTACCCCCAAGCCATAAGACTTCTGAACATCTAGTCAAATGGCTACCCAGACTATTTGCATTGCCCCCCCCTCCCCTCTCCACACCACTGCTACTCTCTGTTGTCATCTATGCATAGGCACTTTAATAACTCTACTTACATGTACATATTACCTCAACTAACCGGTGCCCCCGCACATTGACTCTGTACCTGCACCCCCCTGTATAGATTGTTATTTTTTACTGCTGCTCTTTAATTACTTGTTACTTTTATCTCTTATTCTTATCCATATTTTTTGAAACTGCACTGTTGGTTAGGGGCTCGTAAGTAAGCATTTCACTGTAAGGTCTACACCTGCTGTATTCGGCGCCTGTGACTAATAAAATCTGATTTGATTTGATTTGACTAACGATATATATTCTTCAATGTTGATGGATGAGTCCTGGATGGATGAATCTTTGAACATATTCCAATTAGTATTCTCAAAACAGTCCTGCAGCATTGAGTCTGCCTCTGTCCACTATTCTCTGTGTTGGTGGCTCCCTATTGAATTGCTGCTTGTAGGCGGAGAGTAGGAACAGAAAGACGTGATCTGATTGACCGAAGTGGGGGTGGGGGATGACTTTGTATGTATCAGGGATCTTTGTATAGACTGCATTCAGAAAGTATTCAGAACCCTTGACTTTTTCTACATTTTGTTACGTTACAGCCTAATTCTAAAATTGCTTACATAGTTTTTTTCCCCTCACCAATCTACAACAAAACCCCATAATGACAAAGCAAAAACTGTTTAGACATCTTTGCAAATGTATTACAAAAAAAAAACGGAAATATAACATTTATATAAGTATTCAGACCATTTACTCAGTACTTTGTTGAAGCACCTTTGCCAGCAATTACAGCCTCGAGTCTTCTTGGGTATGACGGTACAAGCATGGCACACCTGTATTTAGGGTTTCTCCCATTCTTCTCTGCAGATCCTCTCAAGCTCTGTCAGGTTGGATGGGGAGCATCGCTGCACAGCTGCTTTCAGGTCTCTCCAGAGATGTTTGATCGAGTTCAAGTCCAGCGTCTGGCTGGGCCACTCAAGGACATTCAGAGACTTGTCCTAAAGCCACTGCTGCGTTGTCTTGGCTGTGTGCTTAGGGTCGTTGTTCTGTTGGAAAGTAGACCTTCACACCAGTCTGAGGTCCTGAGTGCTCTGGAGCAGGTTTTCATCAAGGATATCTCTGTACTTTGCTCCGTTCACCTTTCCCTCGATCCTGACTAGTCTCCCAGTCCCTGCCGCTGAAAAACACCCACACGGCATGATGCTGCCACCACCATGCTTCACCCTAGGGATGGTGCCAGGTTTCCATCGGGTTCTTGGTCACCTCCCTGACCAAGGCCCTTCTCCCCCAATTGCTCAGTTTGGCCGGGCGGCCAGCTCTAGGAAGAGTCTTGGTGGTTCCAAACTCATTCCATTTAACAATGATGGAGGCCACTGTTTTCTTGGAGACCTTCAATGCTGCAGAAATGTTTTGGTACCCTTCCCCAGATCTGTGCCTCGACACAATCCTGTCTCGGAGCACTACGGAGAATTCCTTCGACCTCATGGCTTGGTTTTTGCTCTGAAATGCACTGTCAACTGTGGGACCTTATATAGACAAGGGGTGTGTCTTTCCAAATCATGTCCAATCAATTGAATTTCCCACAGGTGGACTCCAATCAAGTTGTAGAAACATCTCAAGGACGATCAATGGAAACAAGATGCACCTGAGCTTCATTTTGAGTTTCATAGCAAAGGGTCTGAATACTTATGTAAATAAGGTATCTGTTTTTATTTTTAATACATTTTTGAAAAATTCTAAAAACCTGTTTTCACTTTGTCATTATGGGGTATTGTGTGTCGATTGATGAGGAACTCACACACAAAAAACGATTTAATCAATTTTAGAATAAGGCTGTAACGTAACAAAATGTGGGAAAAGTCAAGGGGTCTGAATACTTTCCGAATGCAGTCGTGGCCAAAAGTTTTGAGAATGACACAAATATTAATTTTCACAAAGTCTGCTGCCTCAGTTTGTATGGTGGCAATTTGTATATACTCCAGGATGTTATGAAGAGTGATCAGATGAATTGCAATTAATTGCAAAGTCCCTCTTTGCCATGCAAATGAACTGAATCCCCCAAAAACATTTCCATTGCATTTCAGCCCTGCCACAAAAGGACCAGCTGACATCATGTCAGTGATTCTCTCGTTAACACAGGTGTGAGTGTTGACGAGGACAAGGCTGGAGATCACTCTGTCATGCTGATTGAGTTCGAATAACAGACTGGAAGCTTCAAAAGGAGGGTGGTGCTTGGAATCATTGTTCTTCCTCTGTCAACCATGGTTACCTGCAAGGAAAAACGTGCTGTCATCATTGCTTTGCACATAAAGGGCTTCACAGGCAAGGATATTGCTGCCAGTAAGATTGCACCTAAATCAACCATTTATCGGATCATCAAGAACTTCAAGGAGAGTGGTTCAATTGTTGTGAAGAAGGCTTCAGGGCGCCCAAGAAAGTCCAGCAAGCGCCAGGACCGCCTCCTAAAGTTGATTCAGCTGCGGGATCAGGGCACCACCAGTACAGAGCTTGCTCAGGAATGGCAGCAGGCAGGTGTGAGTGCATCTGCACGCCATGGCTACCATCAGTCCTGTGTCATGCCAACAGTAAAGCATCCTGAGACCATTCATGTGTGGGGTTGCTTCTCAGCCAAGGGAGTGGGCTCACTCACAATTTTGCATAAGAACACAGCCATGAATAAAGAATGGTACCAACACATCCTCCGAGAGCAACTTCTCCCAACCATCCAGGAACAGTTTGGTGACGAACAATGCCTTTTCCAGCACGATGGAGCACCTTGCCATTACGCAAAAGTGATAACTAAGTGGCTCGGGGAACAAAACATCGATATTTTGGGTCCATGGCCAGGAAACTCCCCAGACCTTAATCCCATTGAGAACTTGTGGTCAATCCTCAAGAGGCGGGTGGACAAACAAAAACCCACAAATTCTGACAAACTCCAAGCATTGATTATGCAAGAATGGGCTGCCATCAGTCAGGATGTGGCCCAGAAGTTAATTGACAGCATGCCAGGGCGGATTGCAGAGGTCTTGAAAAAGAAGGGTCAACACTACAAATATTGACTCTTTGCATCAACTTCATGTAATTGTCAATAAAAGCCTTTGACACTTATGAAATGCTTGTAATTATACTTCAGTATTCCATAGTAACATCTGACAAAAATATCTAAAAACACTGAGGCAGCAGACTTTGTGAAAATTAATATTTGTGTCATTCTCAAAACTTTTGACCAAGACTGTATGTGTTGTGTGTTGTAGGGTGGGAGGACACACACACACACACAAACACACAAACATACAGTCAGAAACTCACCGATGCCCCTGTATTTGGGAGGGTTGGCCTTCTCGTCCAGTTGTAGCTGAGTCTTCACATACTCTGTAGGGAAGGTGATACAGATCTCTATACCCCCTGCTATACCACCTGTAGAAAACACAGAGAGCAGAGGTCAGATAAAGCTATACCACCTGTAGAAAACACAGAGAGCAGAGGTCAGATAAAGCTATACCACCTGTAGAATAGATAGCCTAATTTAGTTACTGTCAACCTGGCACTGCTAAGGATTCAGGGATGAACCAAACGTTGTAAATGTATTCAGAACCATATGTGCTTACTATCATTACAGTTTGGTGAATTCCTTCGAACTGGGCTGAACAGAGAGCAATGGTCAGATAAAGCTTATCAACCAGAAGATTTATTTTGTGAATCTTCAGGTAGCTAGCCTTGGTACCAGACTGCTTCTGCTTTTAATAAAGTACACAATGACAGGCTGGCTGAAGTAGGCTTCACTTTGGGTAAAGTCGTTATATCAACATAAATAACAATAACCCTACAAATAGCTGTTATCCATAAACTTTAAAAGCTCAGAGAGTGTGAGAGGAATGTTATGGGGAGATGAGGCCATTTTCTCTATGTATGAACGTGTAGCTGTTAGATCGAACAAACAAACAAACAAACAAATGAATCGATGTATTAATAAATGATGTTGGATGTTGGACAGCTCTATATTGTGGATGAATTCAGAGGATGGGGATGAGTGTCAAGAGCAGAACTATGCAGATGAGTCACTTGGGAAGAAGGGAGGATGAGTGAGAGGCAGGGAGAGAGGGAGGGAGGACGAGGAGGCTGATATTAATTAAATGATCTGCTCTGCCCAGACGGAGGGGCTCCCTTACACAGCCCAAGACCCTCCATTAGCTCAATAACACACACAAACACTTTCCAACCCCCTCCCCCCTCTCTCTCTCTCTCTCTCTCTCTCTCCCTCTCTCTCTCACACATGCACACTCACATTCTAATCCCAGAGGCCCTCTCTGTATAAAGAAATAATGGGAAGTATACAGATATGTCATCCAACTGTGTGACAGGTTGGCATCCATCCCACTGCTTCCATTATTGTAGGCCAAGGCTCTCAATCTCTTCTCTACAGCACATAGCATTTTATCCTTCTGGAGGTGGTAGAATATATATTTAACATATGACACATACAATACATGTACAGTAGATATAGAAGGATTTTAAGTTGGTGGTCAATTACACATTGATATATGGTTGAGTGAGAGTACTCAGCAAAGCAAGGCAAAGCCCTGTATACAGTAGCTGAAACATAATGCATTTGTACAGTATTTTCCACGGGCAAGATAAGGTTGTACAACAGTCTAGAAAGCTGAGTCACGATGCTGCATTATTTTTATTGCATTACAACCTGTAATTTAAAAGGATTTTTATTTGGATGTCATGTAATGGACATACACAAAATAGTCCAAATTGGTTAAGTGAATTGAAAAAAATAACTTGTTTCAAAAAATTCTATAAAATAAAAACGGAAAAGTGGTGAGTATATATGTATTCACCCCCTTTTCTATGAAGCCTGGTGCAACCAATTACCTTCAGAAGTCACATCATTAGTTAAATAAAGTCCCCCTGTGTGCAATGTAAGTGTCACATGATCTCAATATATATACACCTGTTCTGAAAGGCACCAGAGTCTGCAACACCACTAAGCAAGTGGCACCACCAAGGAAGCGGCACCATGAAGACCAAGGAGCTCTTCAAACAGGTGAGGGACAAAGTTGTGGAGAAGTACAGATCAGGGTTGGGTTATAAAAAAATATCTGAAACTTTGAACATCCCACGGAGCACCATTAAATCCGTTATAAAAAATGAAAAGAATATGGCACCACAACAAACCTGCCATGAGAGGGCCGCCCACCAAAACTCATGGACCAGGCAAGGACCACTTAGGACCACTTTAAGCCGTACACTCCACAGAGCTGGGCTTTACAGAAGAGTGGCCAGAAAAGAGCCATTGCTTGAAGAAAAAAATAAGCAAACACGTTTGGTGTTCGCCGAAAGGCATGTGAGAGACTCCCCAAACATATGGAAGAAGGTACTCTGGTCAGATGAGACTAAAATTTAGCTTTTGGCCATCAAGGAAAACGTTATGTCTGGCACAAACCCAACACCTCTCATCACACCGAGAACACCATCCACACAGTGAAGCATGGTGGTGGCAGCATCATGCTGTGGAGATGTTTTTCATCGGCAGAGACTGGGAAACTGGTCAGAATTGAAGGGATGATGGATGGCTCTAAATACAGGGAAATTCTTGAGGGAAACCTGTTTCAGTCTTCCAGAGATTTGAGACTGGGATGGAGGTTCACCTTCCAGCAGGACAATGACCCTAAGCATACTGCTAAAGCAACAATCGAGTGGTTTAAGGGGAAACATTTAAATGTCTTGTAATGGCCTAGTCAAAGCCCAGACCTCAATCCAATTGAGAACACTGTGGTATGACTTAAAAATGGCTGTACACCAGCAGAACCCACCCAACTTGAAGTAGCTGGAGCAGTTTTGCCTTGAAGAATGGGAAAAAATCCCAGCGGCTAGATGTGCCAAGCTTATAGAGACATACCCCAAGAGACTCGCAGCTGTAATTGCTGCAAAAGGTGGCTCTACAAAGTATTGACTTTGGGGGGGTGAATAGTTAGGCACGCTCAAGTTTTCTGTTTTTTTAATCTTATTTCTTGTTTGTTTCACAAGAAAAAATATTTTGCATCTTCAAAGTTGTCACCGGTGGGTGTAGCTGGTGCATGGAAGTCAGGCGCAGGAGAGCAGAGATGAATGGACAAAGCACTTTACTAGGCAATCATAATACAGAACGCAACCGCGTCACAAAACAAATGCCCACAGAACAAGTGAGGCAGCAAAAGTACAAAACCCAAGTACAAAGTACCGGCTGCCACAAAGCACGGGTAAAACAAAACCCGGCGCAAACCAGCCGGAAGCGTGCCAACCTTGACAATAAAAAATACTCCACACAGACATGGAGGAAACAGAGGGTTAAATACACATGTTAATTAGTAGGAGATGTAAACCAGGTGTGCAGGAAGACAAGACAAAACAAATGGAAAATGAAAGGTGGATCAGCGATGGCTAGAAGACCGGCGACGTCAACTGCCGAACGCCGCCCAAACAAGGAGAGGAACCGACTTCAGCGGAAGTCGTGACAGTACCCCCCACTTGACGCGCGGCTCCAGCAGCACGCCGACACCGGCCTCGGGGACGACCCGGAGGGCGAGGTGCGGGGTGATCCGGACGGAGACGGTGGAACTCCCGCAGCATTGAAGGGTCCAACACGTCCTCCACCGGAACCCAGCATCTCTCCTCCGGACCGTACCCCTCCCAGTCCACGAGGTACTGAAGGCCTCTCGCCCGCTGCCTCGAATCCAGTATGGAGCCAATGGAGTACGCTGGGGCCCCCTCGATGTCCAGAGGGGGCGGAGGAACCTCCCGCACCTCAGACTCCTGGAGCGGGCCAGCCACCACCGGCCTGAGGAGAGACACATGGAACGAGGGGTTAATACGGTAATCGGGGGGAAGCTGTAACCTGTAACTCACCTCGTTCAGTCTCCTCAGGACTTTAAATGGTCCCACAAACCGCGGACCCAGCTTCCGGCAGGGCAGGCGGGGGGGCAGGTTTCGAGTCGAAAGCCAGACCTCACTGCGGTGACGGTCTGCACGGCGCGCTGAAGGTGAACATGGGCGGCGTCCCATGTCTCCTCCGCGCGCCGGAACCAGTCGTCCACTGCAGGAGCCTCGGTCTGACTCTGATGCCAAGGAGCCAGAACCGGCTGATACCCCAGTACGCACTGGAAGGGGGAGAGGTTAGTGGAGAAGTGGAGGAGCGAGTTCTGGGCCATCTCTGCCCAGGGCACAAACGCCGCCCACTCCCCCGGCCGGTCCTGGCAATAAGACCTCAGAAACCTACCCACGTCCTGGTTAACTCTCTCCACCTGCCCGTTACTCTTGGGGTGAAAACCCGAGGTAAGGCTGATCGAGACCCCCAGACGTTCCATGAACGCCCTCCAGACCCTCAAAGTGAACTGGGGACCCCGATCAGACACTATGTCCTCAGGCATCTCGTAGTGCTGGAAGACGTGTGTAAACATGGCCTCTGCAGTCTGTAGGGCCGTAGGGAGACCGGGCAGAGGGAGGAGACGGCAGGACTTAGAAAAATGGTCCACAACGACCAGGATCGTGGTGTTACCCTGTGAGGGAGGAAGATCGGTTAGGAAATCCACCGACAGGTGCAACCAAGGCCGTTGTGGAACGGGTAAGGGATGTAGCTTACCTCTGGGCAGGTGCCTAGGAGCCTTACACTGGGCGCACATCGAGCAGGAGGAAACATAAACCCTCACGTCCTTAGCCAAAGTGGGCCACCAGTACTTCCCACTCAGACAGCACACTGTCCGACCGATGCCTGGATGACAAGAGGAGGATGACGTGTGGGCCCAATAGATCAGCCGGTCACGGACAGCAGACGGAACGTACGGACGACCAGCGTGACACTGGAGGGGAGTGGGCTCTGCACGTAGCGCCTGCTCAATGTCCACGTCCAGCTCCCACACTACCTGCGCCACCAGGCAGGAGGCCGGGAGTATGGGGGTGGGATCAATGGGCCGCTCCTCTGTGTCATACAGCCGGGACAGTGCGTCTGCCTTCACATTCTGGGAACCTGGTCTGTAAGAAAGGGTGAAAACAAAACAGGTAAAAAATATGGCCCACCTTGCCTGGCGAGGGTTCAGTCTCCTCGCCGCCCGGATGTACTCCAGATTGTGGTGGTCAGTCCAGATGAGAAAAGGGTGTTTAGCCCCCTCAAGCCAATGCATTCAAAGCCTTGACGACAGCCAACAGCTACCGGTCCCCCACGTCATAGTTTCGCTCCGCCGGGCTGAGCTTCCTCGAGAAGAAAGCACAGGGGCGGAGCTTCGGTGGCGTACCCGAGCGCTGAGAGAGCACGGCTCCTATCCCAGCCTCGGACGCGTCCACCTCCACTATGAACGCGAAAGAGGGATCCGGATGGGCCGGCACGGGAGCCGAGGTAAACAGAGCCCTCATATGACCAAAAGCCCTGTCCGCCTCAGCCGACCACTGCAAACGTACCGGTCCCCCCTTCAGCAGTGAGGTAATGGGAGCCGCTACCTGACCAAAACCCTGGATAAACTTCCGGTAGTAATTGGCAGACCCTAGAAACCGCTGCACCTCCTTTACCGTGGTGGGACTCGGCCAATTACGCACGGCTGAAATGCGGTCACTCTCCATCTCCACCCATGAGGTGGAAATGCGGTACCCTAGGAAGGAGACAGACTGTTGGAAGAACAGGCATTTCTCAGCCTTGACGTACAGGTCATGCTCCAACAGACGACCAAGCACCCTGCGCACCAGGGACACATGCTCGGCGCGTGTAGCAGAGTATATCAGAATGTCATCAATATACACCACTACACCCTGCCCGTGCAGGTCCCTGAAAATCTCATCTACAAAGGATTGGAAGACTGATGGAGCATTCATCAACCTGTCACGAAACAAAATGTGGAAAAAGTCAAGGGGTCTGATAACTTTCCGAATGCACTGTATGTCTACATTAGACTTAATTCATGCCAGACAGTACTACAACACTTTTACATGTGAAGGCTATTGGGGAAGCAGTGTCTCCATCACAAATACATATGCATGCACACTAACAAAACTCAGATTATTAATTCTCATCAGACATGCAGGAATATGTTTGCCATCCAACCCATGTTTGCCATAACCATCCAACTCCAGCAGTACTATACCACAGCTGAATGAGCAGACCTTTCATCTTGATATATTCCTGAACCAGACACACAGAAAACAGAACATTCTCCTTCTCTCTCTCCATCAGTTTCCCCCCTCTCTCTCACCTTCCCTCTCTGCTTCTCTCTCTCTGCCAGGTCCCCCCTCTCTCTCACCCTCCCTCTCTCCTTGTCTCTCTCTGCCAGTTCCACCCTCTCTCTCACCCTCCCTAACTCCTCTCTCTCTGCCAGTCCCCCTCTCTCTCACCCTCTCTCTCTACCTCTTCCCTAGGCTGTGCTCTCTCTC
The DNA here is from genome assembly GCF_016432855.1 of Salvelinus namaycush. Taxonomy (NCBI): domain Eukaryota; kingdom Metazoa; phylum Chordata; class Actinopteri; order Salmoniformes; family Salmonidae; genus Salvelinus; species Salvelinus namaycush. Next base: position 29,556,968 of record NC_052324.1, read on the forward strand.
ACCCTCCCTCTCTCCTTCTCTCTCTCTGCCAGTTCCCCCTCTCACCCTCCCCCTCTCTCTCCACCAGTCCCCCCCTCTCTCTCACCCTCTCTCTCTCTACCTCTTCCCTAGGCTGTGCTCTCTCTCTACCTTTCTGTGTCAGTTCACAAAATCAATGTGTTTTCATATGACACTGACACTTGTTATTAGTGGGAATTGATGTACCTAGAAACCAGTTTACCATTTCCTACCCAGCAGTCACTGGGAGAGAGGCTTTGCAGGGACAGACAGAGGGGCTATCAAATACAGAGCATGCACAGCATGTAAACCAATCTGTCACGTTCATTGAAAGGATCGGATCAAGGCGCAGCGTGCGTAGAGTTCCACATTCTTTAATAGTGAAACTTACAACAAAGAATACAACAAACGTGCAGTATTGCAGTGCACAAGGCAACTATACAAAAACAAGATCCCACAACACAAATTAGGAAAATGGCTACCTAAATATGATCCCCAATCAGAGACAACGATAAACAGCTGTCTCTGATTGGGAACCATATCAGGCCAACATAGACATACAAAACCCCAAGACATACAAAAACCCTAGACATACAAAAACTAGCGTACCCACCCTAGTCACACCCTGACCTAACCAAAATATATAGAAAAACAGAGATATCTAAGGTCAGGGCGTGACACAATCAGACAACTAGGATATACAGTTGAAGTCGGAAGTGTACATACACTTAGGTTGGAGTCATTAAAACTCGTTTTTCAACCACTCCACAAATTTCTTGTTAACAAACTATAGTTTTGTCAAGTCGGTTGGGACATCTACTTTGTGCATGACACAAGTAATCTTTCCAACAATTGTTCACAGACAGATTATTTCACTTATAATTCACTGTATCACAATGGGTCAAAACTTTACATACACTACGTTTACAGTGCCTTTAAACAGCTTGAAAAATCCAGAAAATGATGTCATGGCTTTAGAAGCTTCTGAGTCGCTAATTGACAGAATTTGAGTCAATTGGAGGTGTATCTGTGAATGTATTTCAAGACCTACCTTCAAACTCAGTGCCTCTGCTTGACATCATGGGCAAATCAAAAGAAATCAGCCAAATTGTAGACCACAAGTCTGGTTCATCATTTGGAGCAATTTCCAAAATGCCTGAAGGTACCGTGTTCATCTGTACAAACAATAGTACGCAAGTATAAACACCATGGGACCACGCAGCCATCATACCGCTCAGGAAGGAGACGCGTTCTGTCCCCTAGAGATAAATGTACTTTGGTGCGAAAAGTGCAAATCAATCCCAGAACAACAGCAAAGGACCTTGTGAAGATGCTGGAGGAAACAGGTACAAAAGTATCTATATCCACAGTAAAACGAGTCCTATATCGACATAACCTGAAAGGCCGCTCAGCAAGGAAGAAGCCACTGCTCCAAAACCGCCATAAAAAAGCCAGACTACGGTTTGCAACTGCACATTGGAAGAAAGGTCGTACTTTTTGGAGAAATGTCCTCTGGTCTGATGAACCAAAAATAGAACTGTTTGGCCATAATGACCATCATTATGTCTGGAGGAAAAAGGGGGAGACTTGCAAGCCGAAGAACACCATCCCAACCGTGAAGCACGGGGGTGGCAGCATCATGTTGTGGGGGTGCTTTGCTGCAGGAGGGACTGCTGCACTTCACAAAATAGATGGCATCATGAGGCAGGGAAATTATGTGTATATATTGAAGAAAGACATCAGTCAGGAAGTTAAAGCTTGGTCGCAAATGGGTCTTCCAAATGGACAATGACCCCAAGCATACTTCCAAAGTTGTGGCAACATAGTTTAAAGACAACAAAGTCAAGGTATTGGAGTGGCCATCACAAAGCCCTGACCTCAATCATATAGAAAATCTGTGCGCAGAACTGAAAAAGTGTGTGCGAGCAAGGAGGCCTACAAACCTGACTCAGTTACACCAGCACCAGCTATTTTCGTCAGTACATTTTGATAGAGGAACTAGTGAGTTTATTTGCAGGAGTGTATTAAACACAAGGTAACAGTGAAGGAGTGTATCACCTCATATAAATAACACCTAAATAGAGCCCTACCCAACCCTGTCCACCCTTACCCTTAATTTAACCCATCCACCATACAGGACACCAGAGTTACAGCAAACGTTTCTGTGTTTTAAAAGTCAACTCGGCGATCGCGTGATTGTTGACGACCGCAGGCTAGCACACTTGGCAAATGATGACACGGCCAAAATGAAAACAAAAAAAGCAAAAAAGGAGAAGAGAAAGGAAACAATGTGAACATTACCATCTCTCACACACACGCAAAGCAGATTTATAGTTTAAATCAACAACCTTCAGACTTCACAGCTGGTTTCGTGCTTGCATCACAGCGACTCAGAGCACACGCACGCACGCACGCACGCACGCACGCACGCACGCACGCACGCACGCACGCACGCACGCACGCACGCACGCACGCACGCACGCACGCACGCACGCACGCACGCACGCACGCACGCACGCACGCACGCACGCACGCACGCACACACACACACACACACACACACACACACACACACACACACACACACACACACACACACACCACTGAGGCTGATCGTCAGTCCAGAGCATGTACAGTGCCTTCAGAAAGTGTTCATATGCCTTGGTTTTTTCCACATTTTGTTGTGTTACAGCCTGAATTTAAAATGGATATATATTTTTTAAATATCTCACCCCAAGTCAAGGGGTATGAATACTTTCTAAAGGCACTGTATAACTGTGGACCTGGTTGAGTGGATAGGCTGCAGCCCAGCAGTAGACACACATCCCAGCCAAGCCACCCATAGGCACTTTTCACACCATTACACACTATTAGATCAAACATGGAGGAGAGACAGAAAGAGAGAGAGAGAGATACAGAGAGAGAGAGAGAGAGAGAGCGAGAGAGGTAAGATACAGTGGGGAGAACAAGTATTTGATACACTACTCTCAACTGTGAGAGACGGAATCAAAAATCCAGAAAATCACATTGTATGATTTTTAAGTAATTCATTTGCATTTTATTGCATGACATAAGTATTTGATACCAGAAAAGTAGAACTTAATATTTGGTACAGAAACCTTTGTTTGCAATTACAGAGATCATATGTTTCCTGTAGTTCTTGACCAGGTTTGCACACACTGCAGCAGGGATTTTGGCCCACTCCTCCATACAGACCTTCTCCAGATCCTTCAGGTTTCGGGGCTGTCG
>NC_052324.1:29567713-29576498 GCF_016432855.1 Salvelinus namaycush
TTCCTAGGGTACCACAGTGTGATTTCAACACACACTCATATACTAAACATACATACACAAGCCATTAATCAAAATAACAAAATATTCTTGGTCTCCCCCTAAATTTGCACCCATAGATTCAGACAGTAAGAAAAACAGAGAAAGAGAGAGAAATATATTCTATAGATAAGGAGTAATCAACTGACTTTAAAGAGTGGAGTGTACAACTACACAAACAGGTTAAATAAGAGTTGGGCTGACAGAGAGAGGGAAGAAAGATGGAGCCTGTTTCGGCTGTTAGCGTTCCCAGCCAGCTTGTCTGGTTAGTCTGGTTGAAAGGATAGGAAGGGAGGGAGGAGGCCAGGCGGGTTTCTCCAATCTATCATCTAGATGGATGGCCTCATTTAAATGTACCAATAGCTGAGAGGAGGAGAGTCCGGAGAGACTGTGTGTGAAATGGCACCATAGGCTGTTAGGATTGTGAAAGGAAAAAAAGGTTGCACAAACCTGCAGTACCAAAGAGTACTGTATGAAACTGTGCATGCTGGCCGGTTTTATTGTTGCTCCACAGTTGGAACAACATTACTACAGTACAAGGTTTGTCAGGGTCACTGTGGTCTCTTGTCAAGGCTGTAATCAATAGAGTGGTGCTAAATGCCTCTCCATGAGGGTGCCTCTCCATGAGGGTGCCTCTCAAGGCCTCGAAATGCACCAGCCTGCCCTGCCTCACTCTAATCACACACAATATGTGGGGGGGGGGGGGGGGGGTCATGAGTTTCAAATGCAACCAGGTTCAGTCTGAGGTTACTTTGACAAACCAATATGCGTAATATCCTATGGAAGAGTATGTATGGGATATGAGCCTATGTTATAACTGCATACTGCAGCATTACTAAGAGTCTGTATGAGTTTGTATATTACTACTGCATTATTCAACCTAGTCCTCCACTATAACAGACCTGATTCTGCCCTTTTATACATGCACTCACGCCACTGAGGAATATGTTTATTGTGAATCTCATGCTTTCTACATGTAGGCCTAGTGTATGGCAACTCTGTAATCAAACTACTGAAACCAAATGGCATATCAATGGCATATCAATGGTTTATGTATAGTACAAGCACAACCCCAGATTCCTGAAGCCTTAATTGAACTTAATAGCATTATCGAAGGACAGCATCTCTCTCCTTCAGCATGGTCTACATTTAAATATATCCAGTGTGATGTGGTTGAAGGTAACTAGCAGTGATCACTAGACTAGATCAGAGTAACAGAATAATGTCAGTGCACTGATCCAACCGCAGCAGTTTGGGGATACGGATAGAGACCCTGCCAGCCAGGCAGGATAAGGACACAAGTAGAAAACAGATTATTTAATTCAGTGCTTGAGAATGTCTTAAGACCTCGCTCTACCAGTATCCCTCACAGCAATGGAGGTTTCAGAGATGAAGGCTACTAGCCTACTACTACTAATAGGTAGATGTCTGAGCTACTCAATACTCATTTTAGAGACATTCTCCTGCTCAGTCCACAGTGCTTGGGTTTCTATATTTGATCCTCATCCAATGCTTGTTATGGTCTTTCTTCAGGGACAGAGGTGGTGGTTTTGGGTGGTTTTACTTCAAAGACATTCCAGTCCAATTTCAGGGTTATTCGTTTTAATTTCACTGTGTGGAGGGGGCAGTCCAGAGGAGAAACATGTAATTTCAGAGAAGGATACACCCAGAAAGATGACTGTGTCTGCTGCCTAAAAGAACAGGGCTGCAGAGTGGGGAATACATGCCTTGGCCTGCTAAAAGTCTACCTGTTAATTCCTCTGAACCAGATGGAGATGCAACAGATGCTCTTTGTCATCTCAGGTAAATTGCACAGTAACATGAATGAAGGATCTGTATATCCTAACATATGCAGGAGGTAAACATTTCAGCATTCCCCAGTCCTTCTACCTGAGTAACTACTGTCTGCCGCTAAGGGGGGGAAATGAGGGGTGTTGGCTTTGTGGTGTCCTTTCATAACCAGGCAGTTGTTTTGCAATACAGTATTAGAAGGCTAGTGTTACGACAGTCAGTTACAGAAAAGATCATAAGATAATTTCATAATCATCAATGTTAAAGTATATTCGAAATCGTATTCATTAGAATCTAAATAATATTAAGTGAATAATAATAAAGCCTACAATTCAACAGTTCCATGTAGCCTACTAGTCTAAAAAGAGTTCCACTATTTTGTCATGTGCTCTACAGGCAGCTAAGCAAATCGCCTCTTTATTGAAATGCAAACATACAGCGCATGTTAAACTGACAATAATAACACCGAAGACTAGCATATTCCAGTTTTTGTTGTGAATTAACTGTTGAACACAATACAACACACGACAGTTGACAGTTCTAACTTATTCAAATGGACGCTCTCGCTTCGTGCACGGCTTCCAATGAAACATCATCAGTACATCATTTACAACAACCCCTGGCTGTCAAGTGAAAGTGACATGATCAGAAACAATGTTACTTTATTCAGAAACAATGTTACTTTATTATACAGGCTAATGCTTTCTCTCCACGACGATGCGCTATACAGTAAAGTCACTTTAGTGTGTATCTGAAAAATGTTAAGTCATCTCTATTGGCAATAGGTGGTGTCTGAACAAAGGATGACAAAACTTACCTGCTAGAATTGCCTTCCCTGGGTGAGTTAATTTCGCTTTTCCTCCAGGTGCCGCCGCCGCCAGACACCTGGGTCTGTGAAAGAGGCTGGTGAATTTACTGTTTACTTCCATTGTCAAGAAATAATTAAACCAATATCTATCTAGATATAAACTAAGTCTACGAAAGTCCTTAAACTAGTTTCTAGTTGATATAACGTTCAGTGCATACCATGGATATCATGTCAGACATCCGCTGTATGTGGACAGTAAGCTACTACACAGCTCGCAGTTGCGGGGAGAAAGCCTATCTATCCCTGGAGCCGAGGGAGGAGAGACGGGGCATTTTCGTTCCACACCAGGAGAAGGGCGGGGCTGTGTCTCTCTCTAGTCTAGGCGCGTCACATCCTTGTACGCGTCAACTCGCAAAAAGGAATACATTAGCAAAGCAATACATTTCTCAGTTCAGCAAACAAACACACAGCGATGTAAATTAAAGTATCAGCCCCAGTAGAGAGCGTCATGTTGAAATAGCACCTTCCTCCACCCTGCTCCCACCAGAGCAAGAGCGAGCCGTGGTACAAAGGCGCCTCAGACCCAAAACACCATCAATCAAGTGGTGTGCCTCAGTGACATCCATCCCCCTTATAGGCTACATCCATGAGAAGACTGCATCCACAACAATATTCATACAGATTGCTGTCTTGCTATGAATAGAAAAATCATATCAAAATAAAGTTTAAACCATCAGCCATTTTCTTTTGTTCCAAACCTCATTTACAAATAAGACCTATGGTTTCATAATTTTTTATTTTGTTACCATAACCAATTTTTCACTTATCTATTCTGATTATCAAGTTGAATAGATGCTGCTTTGCATTGATGTAGCCTGTACAGAAGGCCTAGTACAACAAGTGTACAAAAGGGCAGTTTCTCCATCAGTAGTAGTTCCCAGAATGAGGACAAAGTGCAGCAGTACATTTCAACTCCACTGATCCAGGGCCAGTTTCTCCATCAGTAGTAGTTCCCAGGATGAGGACAAAGTGCAGCAGTACATTTCAACTCCACTGATCCAGGGCCAGTTTTGCTCTTCAGCTTCAGCTGGTGATCCTCAGGACTGTGGCATCAGAAGTTGAGGGCACAAGTCACAACACTCTCTCCACTATTTATTGTAAATCCAAAGTTAAAAACATAGCCTGACGTATCGGTCAGAGACCTTCATCAGACAGACCCTCAGGACTGGTCCTGGAACAGTTCTAGTAGAGTGAAGTCTTGCCATGGAGTAGACTGGCCTGGTTACAGACCTATATGTGCTTTTACAAACTCCCCTGACTTGTCATTTCATAGGAGTAGCTAGGCTGCTAGAGGATTTCTGCAGTGCAAGACAAAGACCAGTTGGATAGAACAGAAACAGGTACGTTCTGGAGATATACAGTCCATTGTATAGTATTGATTGCATTGTCAGAACTAAAAGAAGCAAGAACATCCTTGAAGTGGAGAAAACCGCTCAACACCAAACCTGATCTCAGACGTTTGCTAATGACCAATGCCCCCCAAGGCAGTAAGTCAGATTGCATTGTCAACTTACTCCATACACTTTGCTTGCACTATTCATCATAAGGGCCACACAACATATCAATGACATAACACTTCATGAACAGCCGGGAGGGAGTGTCATAAGCTGAGATGAACCATTGTGACAGTCTGTGCCAGTGTTATGTAGGCCTTATGACCAAAGGTTCTTAGGAAAACCCGGAGTTAATAGTATGACAATGCAAACACATGGTATTACCAGACATCCAAGTTCCCTCTGGGGTTACTACTAGGAGCATTGTGAAATGATCAAAGCCAGATAATGTGTGTGTAAACTTTATTATCCTTGAGAAAGCTTGACTTGAACAGAGAGTAATGGGTGTACACAGGTCAGATTTCAGTGTTTTCTACAAACCTCAATTCAACATTTGTACAATGTCGTGGCACAGCTCCGGATGCATGAGGCCAGATTTACCCATAAACCGTGGCGGTAGTTTTCCAGAACATTCTCACTAGACATGTGCTACTTGAACAGGAAGAAAACAAACCCCAGAATGATGGCTGCTGCAAGCAATCGTGCTGAAGAGTTTAATGTTTGTAGTCTGCTCTTTTTGTATATTGTCATTTATTTTTTATTTTTAAGTATCATGTTTATGACTAACTACAACAATACACTATAGACAATGCATACTGTATGGTATTCCATCATACTGAACTTCTTTCCTTAAGTATCACAACATATCTTAAATTCTACAATGTTTTTTCAGTACATTAAATAGCTCTGGACCACTGGCACAGTGATATACAGGAGTTCTATTCCCTCATATGTTTTTATTCTCCTTTGTGTAATATTGGCATTTCTTCACCATTCTGTTAGTTGGTGTCAGTGGCGGGACAGTAAAGGCTTCAAAATACATTTGTTCAGCCTTGAACACAACATAGGTAATACTTATTATTAAATGAATAACATGGAAATTGTGCTCCTGGTTGCATTGTTACAGCATTATATGTTTGGCAGCACATGCACAGACATCAGCATATAGCAGTTATGTTTCACATCATCATCAACTCCAGAGCTGTGGGATCGTGTACCATACATCACAGTGTTAAGTGGAAAGACCCAAACGTCCATGTTGACTTGGATATTATCAGCTAGCACAAGAGCATTGGAGAGGAGAATCAATGCAAACCTTCCCAGTCTTGGTGTTGTCAACAGATCCCAACATGCTTGATAAACTACACACAGTAAGTACACCATAATCCCAATAACTAGTGTTCCTAGTCCATAGTACTGTATAGTGTTGCATCTTCAACATAGTACCTGTTCAGATGGACAAACAAAAACAGTTGTGAAACAAACGTAGGAGACAGTCGTGAAACAAACGTAGGAGACAGTCGTGAAACAAACGTAGGAGACAGTCGTGAAACAAATGTGAAAAATGACTCAAAGTTGACACCTCCTGTACAAGGCCTAGCTGTGCTCAGAGGGCGGGGGCACTCTCCGTGATGAGCCCCTCACCCACTCCCTCTCTGGCTCCTCAGTAACAAAGTCTTCACTACCAGTACTCAATCATCTCTAGAAAAACAAATATTTAAAAAAATATGCTCTATGGTTGATACAGTCTATGGAACAGTGATAGAATATACCTGGACAGAGTGGTGTACGTTAGCTCCTAGAGAAAATAGCTAACAGATAAAAGCTAAGAGCTGTCGCCATGCTGTGCAGTGGTGAATGGGGGGGGGGGGGCTGGTCAGGCCAGCCTAAGTAGAGGGGTCAGTTAGCCTTGCTCTAGTCCATTGGAGAGGGAGGGGGAGCAAGAGGAGGTGGGGATTGAGAGGAGATGGGAGCAAAGTGGAGGTCTTTTCAGTTGAGAGAGTTGGGTATGGTGGGGTTGAGGTTTGGAGTGTTCAGAGGTGGACTAGGTGTGTCTCAGAGTAGAGAGATTGTGTATCAGGGGTTTCAAGGCAGGGAATCCATATTGAATCCGAAAGCAAGCTGCATCTGTAATGTATTTGATCCCCGTGTAGGGTAAGTGTGATTCAGGTTGGGTAAGAGGGGTTGGGATGTGGGGTTACTGGGGCCTTATGCTCTACATAATCTGCAACCCAAATGGACACCGTATAGCCTATATAGTGCACTACTTCTGACTGGAGCACTATTGGCCCTGGTCAAACATAGTGCACAAAACAGGGAATAGGGGGCCCCATAAGGGGGCTGGGTGGGGTAGTCTACATGTTGTAGCTGTAGGGGGGCTGGGTGGGGTAGTCTACATGTTGTAGCTGTAGGGGGGCTGGGTGGGGTAGTCTACATGTTGTAGCTGTAGGGGGGCTGGGTGGGGTAGTCTACATGTTGTAGCTGTAGGGGGGCTGGGTGGGGTAGTCTACATGTTGTAGCTGTAGGGGGGCTGGGTGGGGTAGTCTACATGTTGTAGCTGTAGGGGGGCTGGGTGGGGTAGTCTACATGTTGTAGCTGTAGGGGGGCTGGGTGGGGTAGTCTACATGTTGTAGCTGTAGGGGGGCTGGGTGGGGTAGTCTACATGTTGTAGCTGTAGGGGGGCTGGGTGGGGTAGTCTACATGTTGTAGCTGTAGGGGGGCTGGGTGGGGTAGTCTACATGTTGTAGCTGTAGGGGGGCTGGGTGGGGTAGTCTACATGTTGTAGCTGTAGGGGGGCTGGGTGGGGTAGTCTACATGTTGTAGCTGTAGGGGGGCTGGTGGGGTAGTCTACATGTTGTAGCTGTAGGGGGGCTGGGTGGGGTAGTCTACATGTTGTAGCTGTAGGGGGGCTGGGTGGGGTAGTCTACATGTTGTAGCTGTAGGGGGCTGGGTGGGGTATAGGCTACAGTGTAGCTGTAGGGTAGTCTACATGTTGTAGCTGTAGGGGGGCTGGGTGGGGGTAGTCTACATGTTGTAGCTGTAGGGGGGCTGGGTGGGGTAGTCTACATGTTGTAGCTGTAGGGGGGCTGGGTGGGTAGTCTAGTCTACATGTTGTAGCTGTAGGGGGGCTGGTGGGGTAGTCTACATGTTGTAGCTGTGGGGGCTGGGTGGGGTAGTCTACATTTGTAGCTGTAGGGGGGCTGGGTGGGGTAGTCTACATGTTGTAGCTGTAGGGGGGCTGGGTGGGTAGTCTACATGTTGTAGCTGTAGGGGGGCTGGGTGGGGTAGTCTACATGTTGTAGCTGTAGGGGGGCTGGGTTGGGTAGTCTACATGTTGTAGCTGTAGGGAGCTGGGGGGGTAGAGGTGGTCTACATGTTGTAGCTGTAGGGGGGCTGGGTGGGGTAGAGGTGGTCTACATGTTGTAGCTGTAGGGGGGCTGGGTGGGGTAGAGGTGGTCTACATGTTGTAGCTGTAGGGGGGCTGGGTGGGGTAGTCTACATGTTGTAGCTGTAGGGGGCTGGGTGGGGTAGTCTACATGTGTAGCTGTAGGGGGGCTGGGTGGGGTAGTCTACATGTTGTAGCTGTAGGGAGGCTGGGTGGGGTAGAGGTGGTCTACAGTTGTAGCTGTAGGGAGGCTGAGTGGGGTAGAGGTGGTCTACATGTTGTAGCTGTAGGGGGGCTGGGTGGGGTGGTCTACATGTTGTAGCTGTAGGGGGGCTGGGTGGGTAGTCTACATGTTGTAGCTGTAGGGGGGCTGGGTGGGGTAGTCTACATGTAGCTGTAGGGAGGCTGGGTGGGGTAGTCTACATGTAGCTGTAGGGAGGCTGGGTGGGGTAGAGGTGGTCTACATGTTGTAGCTGTAGGGGGCTGGGTGGGGTAGAGGTGGTCTACATGTTGTAGCTGTAGGGGGGTGGTAGGGTAGAGGTGGTCTACATGTTGTAGCTGTAGGGGGGCAGAGGGGGTCTACATGTTGTAGCTGTAGGGGGGGGGTGGGGTAGAGGTGGTCTACATGTTGTAGCTGTAGGGGGGCGGGTGGGGTAGAGGGTGGTCTACATGTTGTAGCTGTAGGGGGGCTGGGTGGGGTAGAGGTGGTCTACATGTTGTAGGTAGGGGGGTGGGTGGGGTAGAGGGGGGGGGGGGGGGGGGGGGTGGTCTACATGTTGTAGCTGTAGGGGGTGGGTGGGGTAGAGGTGGTTATGTAGCGTGGCGGGAGGGAGTCTACATGTTGTAGCTGTAGGGAGGCTGGGTGGGGTAGTCTACATGTTGTAGCTGTAGGGGGCTGGGTGGGGTAGTCTACATGTTTGTAGCTGTAGGGGGGCGGGTGGGGTAGTCTACATGTTGTAGCTGTAGGGGGCTGGGTGGGGTAGTCTACATGTTGTAGCTGTAGGGGGGCTGGGTGGGGTAGTCTACATGTTGTAGCTGTAGGGGGGCTGGGTGGGGTAGTCTACATGTTGTAGCTGTAGGGGGGCTGGGTGGGGTAGTCTACATGTTGTAGCTGTGGGGGCTGGGTGGGGTAGAGGGGTCTCTACATGTTGTAGCTGTAGGGGGCTGTGGGGGGTAGAGTTGCGTTACATGTTGTAGCTGTAGGTGGGTGGGTGGGGTAGAGGGGTGGTCTACATGTTGTAGCTGTAGGGGGGCTGGGTGGGGTAGTACATGTTGTAGTGTAGGGGGGTGGGGGTAGTTACATGTTGTAAGTAGGGGGCCTGGGGGGGGAGTAAGTTAGAGTGGTAGGGGGGATGAGTGGGGTAGTAAAAA